>NC_045707.1:65638432-65896581 GCF_009834535.1 Camelus ferus | reverse complement strand
TTTTACATTGAAAAAGGCAGGATATATCAAACAGGCACTACGAAACAGACTGAGAAACCAGAGTAAAATTTCTCCTGCAAGACCTTCCTTTGTGCTAGATGAACGGATGTCTCTCCACATGCTCAGTTTGAGAGATATGTGTGTGTGAAAGCCGTCCTTCAAATAGCCTGTTGGGAACACAAAGTTTCTTTTCAGTTGCAAAAACCACTCCCTTTATATATATGGGGAGGTACAAGCGCCAACACGGTTTTACAGTGAAAACTGCAGGAACATCAAACCGGCACTAGGAAACAGATTGAGAAGCAAGAGTAAAAGTTTCTCCTGCAAACCGTTGCCTTTGTGCTAGATGAACGAACGCCTATCCACATGCTTAGTTCTGAGAGATAAGTGTGTGTGTGAAAGCCGTCCTTCACCCAGCTTGATGGGAACACAAAGTTTATTTTCAGTTGCAAACACCACTCCATATATATAAATGGGTAGGTACTAGCTCCAACTCGGTTTTACAGTGAAATCTGCAGGAACTTCAAAACGGCAGGAGGAAACAGACTGAGAAACCAGAGGAATATTTTCTCCTGCAAACTTATCCGTTTGTGCTAGATGAATGAAACTCTCTCCGCATGCTCAGTGCTGAGAAATAATTGTGTGTGAAAGCCGTCCTTCAGCTAGCTTGTTAGGAACACAAAGTTTATTTCAGTTGTAAACCCCACTCCATAAATATATATGGGGAGGCACTAGCTCCAACTCGGTATTACAGTGAAAACTGCAGGAACTTCAAACCGGCACTAGGAAACAGACTGAGATACCAGAGTATAATTTCTGCTGCAAACCTTTCCATTTGTGCTAGACAAACGAAAGTCTCTCTTCATGCTCAGTTCTGAGAGATAAGAGTGTGTGAAAGCCTTCCTTCACCTAGCTTTTTGGGAACACAATGTTTATTTTCAGTTGCAAACCCACTCCATACATATATATGGGGAGGCACTACCTCCAACTCGGTTTCACAGTGAAAACTGCATTAACTTCAAACCGGCACTAGGAAGCAGACTGAGAAACCAGAGTAAAATTTCACCCGCAACCCTATAGCTGTGTGCTAGATGAACGAACGTCTCACCATATGCTCATTTCTGAGATAAGTGTTTGTGAAAGCCGTCCTTCACATAGCTTGTTGGGAATAGAAAGTTTCTTTCCAGTTGCAAACTCCACGCCATTCATATATATGGAGCGCTACTAGCTTAAACTCTGTTTTACAGTGAAAACGGCAATAACTTCAAACCGGCACTAGGAAACAGACTGAGAAACCAGAGTAAAAATTTCTCCGGCAAATCATTCCTTTGTGCTAGATGAACGAACGTCTCTCCACATGCTCATTTCTGACAGATAAGTGTGTGTGAATGCCGTACTTCACAGAGCTTGTTGGGAACACAAAGTTTGTTTTCAGTTGCAAATTCCACTCAATTCCTATATATGGGGAGGTACTAGCTCCAACTCGTTTTTACAGAGAAAACTGCAGGAACATCAATCCGGCACTAGGAAACAGACTGAGAAACCAGAGTAAAATTTCTCCTGCTACCCGTTCCTTTGTGCTAGATGAACGGATATCTCTCCACATGCTCAGTTGTGAGTGATAAGTGTGTGTGAAATCCGTCCTTCAAATATCTTGTTGGGAACACAAAGTTTCTTTTCATTTGCAATCTCCATTCCCTTCATATATATGGGAAGGTAGTAGATCAAACTCGGTTTTACAGTGAAAACTGCAGGAAATTCAAACCGGCAATAGGAAACAGAGTGAGATAGCAGAGTAAAGTTTCTCCTGCAAACCTTACCCATTGTGCTAGATGTTACGAACGTTTCTCCGCATGCTGAGTTCTGAGAGATAAGTGTGTTTTGAAAGCTTTCCTTCACATAGCTTGTAGGGAAAACAAAGAATATTTTCAGTTGCAATCTCCACTTCCTTACATATATATGGGGAGGTACTAGCACCAACTCGATATTACAGTGAAAACTGCAGAAAATTCAAACCGGCCACTAGGAAACAGATTGAGAAAACAGAGTAAAACTTTCCCCTGCAACCCGTTCCATTAGTGCTAGATGAACGAACGTCTCTCCGCATGCTCATTTCTGAGATATAAGTGTGTGTGAAAGCCGTCCTTCACCTACCTTGTTGGAAAACAAAGTTTCTTTTCAGTTGCAAACACCAGTCCCTTCAAATATATGGGGAGGTAGTAGCTCCCAACTCGGTTTTACAGTGAAAACTGCAGGAATTTCAAACAGGCACTACAAAACAGTCTGAGGAACCAGAGAAATAGATTCCCATTCAAACATTTCCCTTTGTGCTAGATGAAGGATATTCTCTCCACATGCTCAGTTATGAGAAATAAGTGTGTGTGAATGCCGCCCTTCAACTTGATTGTTGGGGAACACAAGTTTCTTTTAAGTTGCAAACTCCACTCCATACATATATATGGGGATTACTAGCTCCAACTCTGTATAACAGTGAAAAGTGTAGGAATTCCAAACCGGCAATAGGAAAAAGACTGAGAAACCAGGGTAAAAATTTCTCCTGCAAACAGTTCCAATTGTGCTAGTTGAACGAACTTCTCTCCACAATGCTCAGTTCTGAGATATGTGTTGTGTGAAAGCCGTCCTCACCTAGCTTGTTGGGAACACAATGTTTATTTTCATTTGCAAACCCCACTCCATACATTTATATGGGGAGGCACTAGCTCCAACTCGGTTTCACAGTGAAAACTGCAGGAACATCAAACCGGCACTAGGAACAGACTGAGAAACCAGAGTAAAAGTTCCTACTGCAAACCCGTTCCATTTGTGCTAGATGAACGAACGTCTCTCCACATGCTCAGTTCTGAGAGATATGTGGGTGTGAAAGCTGTCCTTCACCAAACTTGTTAGGAACAAAAAGTTCCTGTTCAGTTGCAAACTTCACTCCATACATATATATTGCTAGGTACTAGCTTCAAATGTGTTTTACACAGAAAACTGCAGGAAATTCAAACCGGCACTAGGAAACAGACTGAGAAACCAGAGGAAATGTTTCTCCTGAAAACTTTTCCCTTTGTGCAAGATGAACGAAATTCTCTCCGCATGCTCAGTGCTGAGAGATAAGTGTGTGTGAAAGCCGTACTTCACCTAGCTTGTTGGGAACAGAAAGATTCTTTTCAGTTGCTAACTCCACTCCATACATATATATGGGGAGGTACAAGCTTCAACTCGGTTTTACAGTGAAATATGCGGGAACTTAAAACCGGCACGAGGAAACAGATTGAGAAACCAGAGTAAAAGTTTCTCCTGCATCCTGTTCCCTTCGTGCTTGATGAACGAACTTCTCTCCACACGCTCAGTTCTGAGAGATAAGTGTGTGTGAAACCTTCCTTCAACTAGCTTGTTGGAACACAATGTTTAATTTCAGTTGCAAACCACACTCCATACATATATATGGGGAGGCACTAGCTCCAACTCGGTTTCACAGTGAAAACTGCAGGAACTTCAAATCGGCCCTAGGAAACAGACTGAGAAACCAGAGTAAAAGTTCTTCCCGCAACCCGTTCCATTTTTGCTAGATGAACGAACGTCTCTCCCCCATGCTCAGTTCTGAGAGATAAGTGGGTGTGAAAAGCTGTCCTTCACCAAACTTGTTAGGAACACAAAGATTCTTTTCATTTGCAAACTCCAATCCATACATATATATATCTAGGTACTAGCTTCAATTCTGCTTTACAGGGAAACTGCAGGAAATTCAAACCGGCTCTAGGAAACAGACTGAGGAACCAGAGTAAAAGTTTCTGCTGAAAACCGTTCTATTTGTGCTAGACAAAAGTAAGTCTCTCCGCATGCTCATTTCTGAGAGATAAGTGTGTGTGAAAGCCTTCCTTCACCTAGCTTGTTTGGAACACAATGTTTAATTTCAGTTGCAAACCCCACTCCATACATATATATGGGGAGGCACTAGCTCCAACTCGGTTTCACAGTGAAAACTGCAGGAAATTCAAACCGGCACTAGTTAACAGACTGAGAAACCAGAGTAATAGTTCCTCCTGCAACCCGTTCATTTGTGCTAGATGAACGAACGTCTCTCCACATGCTCAGTTCTGAAAGATATGTGGGTGTGAAAGCTGTCCTTCACCAAACTTGTTAGGAACACAAAGATTCTTTTCAGTTGCAAAATTCAATCCATACATATATATATCTAGGTACTAGCTTCAACTCTCTTTTACAGGGAAAACTGCAGGAAATTCAAACCGGCAGTAGGAAACAGACTGAGGAACCAGAGTAAAAGTTTCTCCTGCAACCTGTTCCCTTTGTGCTAGATGAAACATCGTCTCTCCACATGCTCAGTTCTGAGAGATAAGTGAGTGTGAAAGCCGTCCTTCACCTAGCTTGTTGGGAACACAAAGTTTCTTTTCAGTTGCAAACTCCACTCCCTTCAATTATACGGGGAGGTACTAGCTTCAACTCGGTTTTCCATTGAAAACTGCAGGAATTTAAAATAGGCACTACGAAACAGACTGAGAAACCAGAGTAAAATATCTTCTGCAAGACTTTCCTTTGTGCTAGATGAACGGATGTCTCTCCACATGCTCAGTTCTGAGAGATAAGTGTGTGTGAAAGCTTTCCTTCACCAAGCTTGTTGGGAAAACAAAGAATATTTTCAGTTTTGAACTCCACTCCATACATATATATGGGGAGGTACTAGCTCCAACTCGGTTTTACAATGTAAACTGCTGGAACTTCAAACCGGCACTAGGAAACAGACTGAGGAACCAGAGTAAAAGTTTCTCCTGGGAACCGTTCCCTTTGTGATAGATGAAAGAACGTCTCTCCACATGCTCAGTTCTGAGAGATAAGTGTGTTTGAAAGCCGTCTTTCACCTAGCTTGTTGGGAACACAATGTTTCTTTTCAGATGCAAACTCCACTCCCTTCAAATATATGGAGAGGTAGTATCTCCAACTCGGTTTTACAGTGAAAACTGCAGGAACTTCAAATCGGCACTTGGACGGACACAGAAAGCAAAGTAAATGTTTCTCCTGCAATCAGTTAAATTTGTGCTAGATGAAGGTTAATCTCTTGGCATGCTCAATTCTGAGAGATAATTGTGTGTGAAAGCCGTCCTACAGCTAGGTTGTTGGGAACACAAAGTTTATTTTCAGTTGCAAACCACAATCCATACATATATATGGGGAGGGCACTAGCTCCAACTCCGTGTTACAGTGAAAACTGCATTAACTTCAAACCGGCACTAGGAAACAGACTGAGATACCACATTAAATTTTCTGCTGCAAACATTTCCATTTGTGCTAAACGAAAGATAGTCTCTCCGCATGCTCAGTTCTGAGAGATAAGTGTGTGTGAAAGTCATACTTAACCTAGCTTGTTGGGAACACAAAGTTTCTTTTCAGTAGCAAACTCCACTCCATACATATATAAGTGTAGGTACTAACTCCAAATCGGTTTTACTGTGAAAAATGCAGGAACATCATACCGGCACTAGGAAACAGACTGAGAAACCAGAGTAAAAGTTTCTCCTGCGACACGTTCCGTTTTTGCTAGATGAACGAACGTCTCTCCACATGCACAGTTCTGAGAGAAATGTGTGTGTGAAAGCCGTCCTTCACTTATCTTGTTGGGAACATAAAATTTCTTTCATTTGCAAACTCCACTCCATATATATATATGGGGATTTATTAGCTCCAACTCGGTATTACAGTGAAAACTGCAGGAACTTCTAACAGGCACTAGGAAACAGACTGAGAAACCAGAGTAAAAGTTTCTCCTGCCAACCGTTCCTTTTGTGCTAGAAGAACGAACGTCTCTCCACATGGTCAGTTCTGTGTGATAAGTGTGTGTGAAATGCGAACATCATATAGCTTGTTGGGAACACAAAGTTTCGTTTCAGTTGCAAACTCCACTCCATACATATATAAGGGGTGGTACTAGCTCCAAATCTGTTTTACAGTGAAAAATGCAGGAACTCCAAACCGGCACTAGGAAACAGACAGAGAATACAGAGTAAAAGTTTTCCCTGCAAACTTTTCCCTTTGTGCTAGATGAACGAGCGTCTCTCCACATGCTCAGTTCTGAGAGATAATTGTGTGTGAAAGCCGACCTTCAACTAGCTTGTTGGGAACACAAAGTTACTTTTCATTTGCAAACTCCACTCCATACATATATATGGGGTTTTATTAGCTCAAACTCGGTATTACAGTGAAAACTGCAGGAAATTCAAACCGGCACTAGGAAACAGACTGAGAAAAAAGAGTAAAATTTCTCCTGCAACCCATTCCCTTTGTGCTAGATGAACGAATATCTATAAAAATACTCAGTTCTGAGAGATAATTATGTGAGAAATTCGTCCTTCAACTAGATTGTTGGGAGCACAAAGATTCTTTTCATTTTCAAACTCCACTCCATACATATATATGGGGAAGTACTAGCTCCAACTCGGTTTTACAGTGAAAACTGCAGGAAATTCATACCGGCACTAGGAAACAGACTGAGAAACCAGAGTAAAACTTTCTACTGCAACTCGTTCCCTTTGTGCTAGATGAATGAATGTCTCTCCACATGCTCAGTACTGAGAGATATGTGTGTGTGAAACAAAAATTCAACTAGCTTGTTGGGAACACAAGTTTCTTTTCAGTTGCAAACATCACTCTATACATATATATGGGGAGGTACTAGTTCCAACTCGGTTTTAAAGTGAAAACTGCAGGAAATTCTATCGGGCATTAGGAAACAGAGAGAGAAATCAGAGTAAAAGTTTCTCCTGCATCCCTTTCCTTTTGTGCTAGATGAACGAACGTCTCTCCACATGCTCAGTTCTGAGAGGTGTTTGTGTGTGAAAGCCGTACTTCACCTAGCTTGTTGGGAACACAAAGTTTCTTTTCAGATGCAAACCCCACTCCATAAATATATATGGGGAGGTACTAGCTCCAACTCGGTTTTACAGTGAAAACTGCAGGAACTTCAAACCGGCACTAGCAAACAGACTGAGAAACCAGAGTAAAAGTTTCTCCTGCAACCCGTTCCCTTTTTGCTAGATGAACGAACGTCTCTCCACATGCTCAGTTCAGAGAGAGAATTGTGTGTGAAAGCCGTTCTTCACCTACTTTGTTGGGAACACAATGTTACTTTTCAGTTGCAAACTCCACTCCATACATATATATGGGGTGGTATTAGCTCCAACTCCGTTTTACAGTGAAAACTGCAGGAACTTCAAACAGGCAATAGGAAAGAGGCTGAGAAACCAGAGTAAATGTTTATCCAGCAACACGTTCCCTTTGTGCTAAATGAAAGAATGTCTCTCCACATGCTCATTTCTGTGAGATAAGTGTGTGTGAAAGGCAATTTCATATAGCTTGTTGGGAACACAAAGTTTCGTTTTATTTGCAAACTCCACTCCATAAATATATAAGGGGTGGTTATAGCACCAAATCTGTTCTACAGTGAAAACTGCAGGAACTTCAAACCGGCACTTGGAATCAGTCTGAGGAACCAGAGAAAATTTTGTACTGCTAGCCGTTCACTTTGTGCTAGATGAATGAACGTCTCTCCACATGCTCAGTTCTGAGAGATAAGTGTGTGTGAACATTGTCCTTCAACTAGCTTGTTGGGAACACAAAGTTTCTTTTCAGTTGCAAACTCCACTCCATACATATATATGGGGAGGTACTAGCTCCAAATCAGTTTTACAGTGAAAACTGCAGGAACTTCAAACCGGCACTAGGAAACAGACCGAGAAACCAGAGTAATAGTTTAACCTGCAAAATTTTCCCTTTATGCTAGATGAACGAACGTCTCTCCACATGCTCAGTTCTGAGAGATAAGTGTGTGTGAATGTCGTACTTCAACTAACTTGTTGGGAAGACAAAGTTTCTTTTATGTGGCAAACCCCACTCCATACATATATATTGGGAGGTACAAGCTGCAAATCGGTTTTACACTGAAAACTGTAGGAATTTCAAACCGGCACTAGGAAACAGACTGAGAAACCAGAGAAAATGTTTCTCATGCAAACCGTTCATTTTGTGCTAGAAGAACGAACGTCTCTCCACATGTTCAGTTCTGAGAGATAAGTGTGTGTTAAGGCGAACTTCATTAAGCTTGTTGGAAACACAAAGTTTCTTTTCAGTTGCAAACTCCACTCCATACATATATATGGGGAGGTTCTAGCTCCAACTAGATTTTACAGTGAGAACTGCAGGAACTTCAAACCGGCACTAAGAAAAAGACTGAGAAAGCAGAGTAATAGTTTCTTCTGCAACCCGTTCCCATTGTGCTAGATAAACGAACTTCTCTCCACATGCTCAGTTCTGAGAGGTAAGTGTGTGTGAAAGCCGTACTTCACCTAGCTTGTTGGGAACACAAAATATCTTTTCAGTAGCCAAATACCCTCCATACATATATATGGGGAGGTAATAGCTGCAAATCGTTTTTACAGTGAAAAATGCAGGAACTTCATACCGGTACTATGAAACAGACTGAGAAACCAGAGTAAAAGTTTCTCCTGCTACCCGTTCCATTTTTGCTTGATGAACGAACGTATGTCCACATGCTCAGTTTCTGAGATATATGTGTGTGTGTAAGCCGTCTTCACCTATCTTGTTGGGAACACAATCTTTCTTTTCATTTGCAAACTCCACTCCATACATATATATGGGGTGGTAATAGCTCCAACTCGGTTTTACAGTGAAAACTGCAGGAAGTTCAAACCGGCACTAGGAAACATACAGATAACAAGAGAAAAATTTTCACCGGCATCCCGTTCCATTTGTGCTAGATGAACGAAAGTCTCTCCACATGCTCAGTTCAGAGAGACAATTGTGTGTGAAAGCCGTTCTTCACCTACCTTGTTGGGAACACAATGTTACTATTCAGTTGCAAACTCCACTCCATAAATATATATGGGGAGGTACTTGCTCAAAATCAGTTTTACAGTGAAAACTGCAGAACTTCAACCCGGCACTAGGAAACAGACTGAGAAACCAGAGTAAAGTGTCCACTGCAACCAATTCCTTTGTGCTAGATGAACGAACATCTCTCCAAATGCTCAGTTTCTGAGAGATAAGTGTGTGTGAAAGTTGTGCTTCAACTTGCTTGTTTGGAACACAAAGTTTCTTTTCAGTTGCAAACTCCACTCCATAAATATATATGGGGAGGTACTTGCTCAAAATCAGTTTTACAGTAAAAACTGCAGGAACTTCATTATGGCACTAAGAAACAGACTGAGAAACGAAAGTAAAATTTCTCCTGCAACCCGTTCAATTTTGCTAGATGAACTAAAGTCTCTCCACATTCTCAGTTCTGAGAAATATGTGTGTGTGAAAGCCGTCCTTCACCAAACTTGTTGGGAACACAAAATTTCTTTTCAGTTGAAAACTCCACTCCATACATATATATGGGGAGGTTCTAGCTCCAACTCGGTTTTACAGGGAAAACTGCAGGAACTACAAACCGGCACTAGGAAACAGACCGAGAAACCAGAGTAATAGTTTAACCTGCAAAATTTTCCCTTTATGCTAGATGAACGAACGTCTCTCCATATGCTCAGTTCTGAGAGATAAGTGTGAGTGAAAGTCGTTCTTCACCTAGGATGTTGGGAACACAAAATTTCTTTTCAGTTGCAAACTACAATCCATACATATATATGGTGAAGTACTAGCTCCAACACGGTTTTACAGTGAAAACTGCAGGAACTTCAAACCGGCACTAGGAAACAGACTGAGAAACCAGAGTAAAAGTTTCTCCTGCAACCCGTTCCCATTGTGCAAGATGAACGAAAGTCTCTCCACATGATCAGTTCTGAGAGGTAATTGTGTGTGAAAGCCATACTTAACCTAGCTTGCTGAGAACACAAAGTTTCTTTTCAGTAGCAAACTCCGCTCCATACATATATAAGTGTAGGTACTAACACCAACTGTGTTTTACTGTGAAAAATGCAGGGACTTCATACCGGCACTAGGAAACAGACTGATAAACCAGAGTAAAATTTCTCCTGCGACCCGTTCCCTTTTTGCTAGATGAACGAAAGTCTCTCCACATGCTCAGTTCAGAGAATCAATTGTGTGTGAAAGCCGTTCTTCACCAATCTTGATGGGAACACAAAATATCTTTTCAGTTGAAAACTCCACTCCATACATATATATGGGGTGGTATTAGCTCCAACTCGTTTTTACAGTGAAAACTGCAGGAACTCCAAACAGGCAATAGGAAAGAGGCTGAGAAACCCGAGTAAAAGTTTATACAGCCAAAACGTTCCCTTTGTGCTAGATGAAAGAATGTCTCTCCACATGCTCAATTCTGAGAGGTAAGTGTTTGTGAAAGCCGTCCTTCACTGAGATTCTTGGGAACACAAAGTTCCTTTTCAGTTGCATACTCCACTCCATATATATATATATATGTGGAGGTACTAGCTCCAACTCGGTTTACAGTGAAAACTGCAGGAACTTCTAACAGGCACTTGGAAACATATTGAGAAACCAGAGTAAAAGTTTCTCCTGCAACCCGTTCCTTTTGTGCTAGATGAAAGGACGTCTCTCCACATGCTCAGTTCTGAGAGATAAATTTGATTGATAGCAGTCCTTCAACTAGCTTGTTGGGAACTCATAGTTTCTTTTACGTGCAAACTCCACTCCGTCCATGTATATGGGGAGGTACCAGCTCCAACTCGGTTTTACAGTGAAAATTATTGGAACTTCACACAGGCACTAGGAAACAGCCTGAAAAACCAGAGTATAAGTTTCTCCTGCAACCCATTCCATTTGTGCAAGATGAACGACCTTCTCTCCATATGCTCAGTTCTGAGAGATAATTGTGTGTGAATGCCGTCCTCCGCAGAGCTTGTTGGTAACATAAAGTTTCTTTTCAGTTGCAAACTCCACTCCATACATATCTATGGGGAGGTACTAGCTCCAAATCCGTTTTACAGTGAAAACTGCAGGAACTTCAAACCGGCCCTAGGAAACAGACTGAGAAACCAGAGTAAAAGTTTCTCCTGCAACATGTTCCCTTTTTGCTAGATGACACAATGTCTCTCCACATGCTCAATTCTGAGAGGTAAGTGTTTGTGAAAGCCGTACTTCACCTAGCTTGTTGGGAACACATAGATTCTTTTCAGGTGCAAACACCACTCCATAATTATATATGGGTAGTTACTAGCTCCAAATCTGTATTACAGTGAAAACTGCGGGAAATTCAAACCGCACTAGGAAACAGACTAAGAGACCAGAGTAATACTTTCTCCTGCAACCCGTTCCCATTTTGCTAGATGAACGAAACTCTCTCCACATGCTCAGATCTGAGAGATAATTGTGTGTGAAAGCCGTACTTCACCTAGCTTGTTGGGAACACAAAGTTTCTTTTCAGGAGCAAAATCCACTCCATACATATCTAAGGGGAG
This sequence comes from Camelus ferus, assembly GCF_009834535.1. NCBI lineage: Eukaryota > Metazoa > Chordata > Mammalia > Artiodactyla > Camelidae > Camelus > Camelus ferus. Next base: position 65,885,170 of record NC_045707.1, on the reverse strand, counting down.
GTACTAATTCCAACTCGGTTTTACAGTGAAAACAGCAGGAACTTCACAACGGCACTAGGAAACAGACTGAGAAACCACGGAAAAATTTCTCCTGCAACCCTTTCCATTAATGCTAGATGAATGAACGTCTCTCCACATGCTTAGTTCTGAGAGAAATGTGTGTTTTAAAGCCGTCCTTCACCGAGATTTTTGGGAACACATAGTTTCTTTTCATGTGCTAACCCCACTTCATACATATCTATGGGGTGGTACTAGCCCCAACTCGCTTTTATAGTGAAAACTGCAGGAACTTCAAACCGGGAATTGGAAACAGACTGAGAAACCAGAGTAAAAGTTTCTCCTGCAATCTTTTGCATTTGTGCTAGATGAACGAACATCTCTCCACAAGCTCAGTTCTGAGAGATAAGTGTGAGAAAGCCGTCCTTCACCTAGCTTTTTGGGAACACAAATATTCTTTTCAGGTGCAAACAACTCTCCATAATTATATATGGGTAGGTACAAGCTCCAACTCGGTTTTACAGTGAAAACTGCAGGAACTACAAACCGGCCCTAGGAAACAGTCTTAGAACCCAGAGTAAAAATTTGTCCTGCAAACCTTTCCCTTTTTGCTAGATGAAAGGAAGTCTCTCCACATGCTCAGTTCTGAGAGATAAGAATTATTGAAAGCCTTCCTTCACCTAGCTTGTTGGGAACACAAAGTTTCTTTGCAGTTGCAAACTCCACACCATATATATATCTATCGGGAAGTACTAGATCCAACTCGGTTTTTCAGTGTATACTGCAGGAACTTCAAACGGCACTAGGAAACAGACTGAGAAACTAGAGTAAAAGTTTCCCTGCAACCCGTTCCACTTATTCTAGATAAACGAACGTCTCTCCACATGCTCAGTTCTGAGAGATATGTTTGTGTGAAAGTCGTCCTTCAATGAGCGTCTTTGGAGCAAAAAATTTGTTTTCAGTTGCAAACTCCACTCCATACATATCTAAGGGTAGGTACAAGCTCCAACTCTGTTTTACAGTGAAAACCCCAGGAACTTCAAACCGGCACTAGGAAACAGACTGAGAAACCAGAGAAAAAGTTTCTCCTGCAAACCTTTCCATTTGTGCTGGATAAACAAAAGTCTCTCCACATGCTAAGTTCTGAGAGATAAGTGTGTGTGAAAGCCGTCCTTCAACTAGCTTGTTGGGAACACATATTTTCTTTTCAGGTGCAAACACCTTTCCATACTTATATATGGGTAGGTTCTAGCTCCAACTCGGTAATACAGTGAAAACTGCAGGAAATTCATACCGGCACTAGGAAACAGACTGAGAGTCCAGAGTAAAAGTTTCCCCTGCAACCTGTTCCATTTGTGCTAGATGAACGAACGTCTCTCCACATGCTCAGTTCTGAGAGAAAAGTGTGTGTGAAAGCCGAACTTCAACTAGCTTGTTGGGAACACAAAGTTTTTTTTCAGTTGCAAACTCCACTCCATATATATATATGGTTAGGTACTAGCTCCAACCCGGTTTTACAGTGAAAACTGCAGGAACTTCTAACCGGCACTAGGAAACAGTATGAGAGACCAGAGTAAAAGTTTCTCCTGCAACCAGTTCCCTTTGTGCTTGATGAACGAACGTCTCTCCACATGCTCTGTTCTGAGAGATAAGTGTGTGTGAAAGCCGTACTTCAACTAGCTTGTTGGGAACACAAAGTTTCTTTTCACGTGCAAACTCCACTACATACATTTCTAAGGGGAGGTACTAGCTCCAACTCGGTTTTACAGTGAAAACTACAGGAACTTCAAACCGGCACTTGGAAACAGACTGAGAAATCACGGTAAAAGTTTCTCCTGCAACCCGTTCCATTTTTGCTTGATGAAAGAAAGTCTCTCCACATGCTCAGTTCTGAGAGATAAGTGTGTGTGAAAGCCGTACATCAACTAGCTTGTTGGGAAAACAAACTTTCTTTTCAGGTGCAAACACCACTCCATACATATATATGGGTAGGTACTAGCTCCAAAACCGTTTTACAGTGAAAACTGCAGGAACTTCAAACTGGCACTACAAAACAGAATTAGAAACCAGAGTAAAAGTTTCACATGCAACCCATTCCCTTTGTGCTAGATGAACGAATTTCTCTCCACATGCTCAGTTCTGAGACATAAGTGTGTCTGAAAGCCGTCTTTGACCGAGCTTCTTGGGAACAGAAAGTATCTTTTAACTTGCAAACACCACTCCATACATATCTATGTGGAGGTACTAGCTCCAACACTGTTTTACAGTGAAAACTGCAGGAAATTTTAAGCGGAACTAGGAAACAGACTGAGAAACAAGAGTATAAGTTTCCCCAGCACACCGTTCCCTTTTTGCTAGATGAACGAAAGTCTCTCCTCATGCTCAGTTCTGAGAGATAAGTGGGTGTGAAAGCCATACTTCACCTAGCTTGTTGGGAACACAAAGTTTCTTTTCAGTTGCAATCTCCACTCCATACATATCTATGGGTTGGTACTATCTCCAACTCGGTTTTACAGTGAAAACTGCAGGAAGTTCAAACCGGCCATAGGAAACAGACTGAGTATCCAGAGTAATAGTTTCTCCTGCAACCCGTTCCCTTTACGCTAAATGAACGAACGATTTTCCACATGCTAAGTTCTGAGTTGTAAGTGTGTTTGAAAGCTGTCCTTCACATATCTTGTTGGGAACACAAAGATTCTTTTCATTTGCAAACTCCACTCCATATATATATGTGGGGAGTTGCAAGCTCCAACACGTTTTTCCCATGAAAACTGCAGGAAATTCAAACCGGCACTAGGAAACAGACTGAGAAACCAGAGTAAAAGTTTCTCCTGAAAAGAGTTCCCTTTTTGCTAGATGAACGAACGTCTCCCAACATGCTCAGTTCTGAGAGAAAATTGTGTGTGAAAGCCGTCTTTCACCGAGCTTGTTGGGAAAACAAAGTTTCTTTTCATGTGCTAACCCCACTTCATAATATCTATGGGGAAGAACTAGCCCCAACTCCCTTTTACAGTGAAAACTGCAGGAACATCAAAACGGGACTAGGAAAAATACTGAGAAACCAGAGTAAATGTTTCACCTGCAACCCGTTCCTTTTGTGTTAGATGAACGAACGTCTCTCCACATGCTCAGTTCTGAGAGATAAGAGTGTGTGAAAGTTGTTCTTCACCTAGCTTGTTGGGAACACAAAGTGTCTTTTCATGTGCTAACTCCACTTCATACATATCTATGGGGAGGTACCAGCTCCAACTCGCTTTTATAGTGAAAACTGCAGGAACTTCAAACTGGGACTAGGAAACAGACTGAGAATCCAGTGTAAAAGTTTCTCCTGCATCCCGTTGCCTTTGTGCTAGATGAACGAACCTCTATCCACATGCTCAGTTCTGAGAGAAAAGTGTGTGGTGAAAGCTGTCCTTCACCTAGCTTGTTGGGAACACAAAGTTTCTTTTCATGTGCAAACTCTACTCCATACATATATATGGGGAGGTACTTGCTCCAATTCTGTTTTACAGTGAAAACTGCAGGAAATTAAAACCGACAATAGGAAACAAACTGAGATACCAGAGAAAAAGATTCTCTTGCAACCCATTCATTTGTGCTAGATGAACGAACGTCTCTCCACATGAACAGTTCTGAGAGATATGTGTGTGTGAAAGCCGTACTTCACATAGCTTGTTGGGAACACAAATTTCTTTTCAGGTGCAAACACCACTCCATACATATGTATTGGGGTATACTAGCTCCAACTTGGTTTTACAGTGAAAAATGCAGGAAATTCTAACCGGCACTAGGAAACATACTGAGAACCCAGACTAATAGTTTCTCCAGCAACCCTTTCCATTTGAGCTAGATGAACGAAAGTCTCTCCACTTGTTCAGTTCTGAGAGATAAGTGTGTTTGAAAGCCGTACTTCACCTAGCTTGTTGGGAACACAAAGTTTCTTTTCAGGTGCAAACTCCACTCCATACATATCTATTGGGAGGTACTAGCAACATCTCGGTTTTACAATGAAAAATGCAGGAACTACAAACCGGCGCTAGGAAACAGTCTGAGAACACAGAGTAAAAATTTGTCCAGCAAAACTTTCCTTTTGTGCTAGATGAACGAAAGTCTCTCCACATGCTCAGTTCTGAGAGATAAGTGTTTGTGAAAGCCGTTCTTCATCTAGATTGTTGGGAACACAAAGTTTCTTTTAAGGTTCAAACTCCACTCCATATATATCTATGGGGATGTACTAGATCAATCTCGGTTTTACAGTGAAAACAGCAGGAATTTCAAACTGGCAATAGGGAACAGACTGAGAAACCAGAGTAAAAGTTTCCCTGCAACCCGTTCCCTTTATGCTAGATAAACGAACGTCTCTCCACATGCTCAGTTCTGAGAGATATGTTTGTGTGAAAGCCGTCCTTCAACGAGCTCCTTGGGAACACAAAGTTTCTTTTCAGTTGCAAACTCAAATCCATACATATCTATGGGGACTTACTAGCTCCAACTAGGTTTTAAAGTGAAAACTGTAGGAACTTCAAAACGGCACTAGGATAAAGATTGAGAAAACAGAGTAAAATTACTCCTGAAACCCATTCCATTTATGCTAGATGAACTAACGTCACTCCACATGCTCAGTTCTGAGAGATAAGTGTGTGTTAAAGCCGTCCTTCAACTAGAGTTTGGGAACACAAAGATTCTTTTCAGTTGCAAACTCCACTCCATACATATATATGGGGAGGTACTAGCTCCAACTATTTTTTACAGTGAAAACTGCAGGAATTTCAAACCGGCACTAGGAAACAGACTGAGAAACCAGAGAAAAAGTTTCCCCTGCAACCAGTTCCCTTTGTGCTAGATGAATGAACGTCTCTCCACATTCTCAGTTCTGACAGATAAGTGAGTGTGAAAGCCGTCGTTCACCTAGCTTGTTGGGAACACAAAGTTTCTTTCTGTTGCAAACTCCAATCCATACATATATATGGGGAAGAACTAGCTCCAAATCTGTTTTACAGTGAAAACAGCAGGAATTTCAAACCGGCACTTGGAATCAGCCTGAGAAACCAGAGTAAATGTTCCTCCTGCAACCCAATATTTTATGCTAGATGAATGAACGTCTCTCCACATGCTCAGTTCTGAGAGATAATTGTGTGGGAAAGCCGTCCTTCACCTACCTTTAGGGAACACAAAGTTTCTATTCAGATGCAAATTCCACTCCAAACATATTTATGGAGAGGTACTAGCTCCACCACTGTTTTACAGTGAAAACTGCAGGAACTTCAAACCGGCACTAGGAAACAGACTGAGAAACCAGAGAATAGTTGCACCTGCAAACCGTTCCCTTTGTGCTAGATGAACGAACGTCTCTCCACATGCTCAGTTCTGAGAGATAAGTGAGTGTGAAAGCCGTCCTTCACCTAGCTTGTTGGGAACACAAAGTTTCTTTCTGTTGCAAACTCCACTCCATACATATATATGGGGAAGTTCAAGCTCCAAATCTGTTTTGCAGTGAAAACAGAAGGAATTTCAAACTGGCACTTGGAATCAGACTGAGAACACAGAGTAAAAGTTTCTCCTGCAACCCAGTCCTTTATGCTAGATGAACGAACGTCTCTCCACATGCTCAGTTTTGAAAGATAAATGTGTGTGAAAGCCGTACTTTACCAAGCTTGTTGGGAACACAAAGTTTCTTTTAAGTTGCAATCTCCACACCTTAAATATATATGGGTAGGTACGAGCTCCAACTCGGTTTTACAGTGAAAACTGCAGGAACTTAAAACCGGCACTAGGAAACAGACTTAGAAACCAAGGAAATAGTTTCTTCTGCAACCCGTTCCCTTTGTGCTAGATGAACGAAATTCTCTCCACATGCTCAGTTCTGAGAGATAAGTGTGTGTGAAAGCCGTCCTTCACCTAGCTTGTTGGGAACACAAAGTTTCTTTCTGTTGCAACCTCCACTCCATACATATATATGGGGAAGTACTAGCTCCAAATCTGTTTTACAGTGAAAACAGCAGGAATTTCAAACCGGCACTTGGAATCAGCCTGAGAACCCAAAGTAAATGTTTCTCCTGCAATCCAATCCTTTATGCTAGATGAACGAAAGTCTCTCCACATGCTCAGTTCTGAGAGATAATTGTGTGTGAAAGCCGTCCTTCACCGAGCTTGTTGGGAAGACAAATATTCTTTTCAGTTGCAATCTACACTCCGTACATATATATGGGGAGATACTAGCTCCAAATCTTTTTTACAGTGAAATCGGCAGGAATTTCAAACAGGCACTAGGAAACAGACTGAGAATCCAGAATAAAATTTCACCTGCAACTCGTTCCCTTTGTGTTATATGAACGAACGTCTCTCCAAATGCTCAGTCTGAGAGAAAAGTGTGTGTGAAGCCATCCTTCACCGAGCTTGTTGGGAACACAAAGTTTCTTTTCAGGTGACATCACCATTCCATGCATATCTATGGGTAGGTTCTAGCTCCAAATCGGTTTTACAGTGAAAACTGCAGGAACTACAAACCGGCACTAGGAAACAGACTGAGAAACCAGAGTAGAATTTTCCCCTGCAAACCGTTCCTTTTGTGCTAGATGAACGAACGTCTCTCCACATGCTCATTTCTGAGAGATAAGTGTGTGTGAAAGCCGTCCTTCACATAGCTTTTTGGGAACACAAAGATTCTTTTCACGTGCAAACTCTACTCCATACATATATATGGGGAGGTACAAGTTCCAACTCGATTTTAGAGTGAAAACTGCTGGAAATTCAAACCGTCCCTAGGAAACAGACTGAGAAACCAGAGTAAAATTTTCACCTACAACCGGTTCTATTTGTTCTAGATGAACGAACATCTCTCCACATGCTCAGTTCTGAGAGATAAATGTGGGTGAAAGACGTCCTTCACCTATATTGTTGGGAACAAAAAGATTCTTTTCAGTTGCAAACTCCAATCCATGCATATCTATGGGTAGGTACAAGCTCCAACTATTTTTTACAGTGTAAACTGCAGGAATTTCAAACCGGCACTAGGAAACAGACTGAGAATCCAGAGAAAAAGTTTCTCCTACAACCAGTTCCCTTTGTGCTAGATGAACGAACGTCTCTCCACATGCTCAGTTCTGAGAGATAAGTGAGTGTGAAAGCTGTCCTTCACCTAGCTTGTTGGGAACACAAAGTTTCTTTCTGTTGCAAACTCCACTCCATACATATATATGGGGAAGTACTAGCTCCAAATCTGTTTTACAGTGAAAACAGCAGGAATTTGAAACCGGCACTTGGAATCAGCCTGAGAACCCAAAGTAAATGTTTCTCCTGCAACACAATCCTTTATGCTAGATGAACGAAAGTCTCTCCACATGCTCAGTTCTGAGAGATAAGTGTGTGTGAAAGCCGTCCTTCACCTAGCTTCTTGGGAACACAAAGTTTCTTTTCAGTTGCAATCTACACTCCTTACATATATATGGGTATGTACTAGCTCCAACTCGGTTTTAAAGTGAAAATTGCAGGAACTTCAAACCGTCACTAGGAAACAGACTTAGAATCTAAGGAAATAGTTTCATCTGCAACCCGTTCCCTTTGTGCTAGATGAACGAAATTCTCTCCACATGCTCAGTCCTGAGAGATAAGTGTGTGGGAAAGCCGTCCTTCACCTAGCTTGTTGGGAACACAAAGTTTCTATTCAGATGCAAATTCCACTCCATACATATTTATGGAGAGGTCCTAGCTCAAACACTGTTTTACAGTGAAAACTGCAGGAACTTCAAACCGTCACTAGGAAACAGACTGAGAAACCAGAGAATAGTTGCACCTGCAAACCGTTCCCTTTGTGCTAGATGAACGAACGTCTCTCCACATGCTCAGTTCTGAGAGATAAGTGAGTGTGAAAGCCGTCCTTCACCTAGCTTGTTGGGAACACAAAGTTTCTTTCTGTTGCAAACTCCAATCCATACATATATATGGGGAAGTACAAGCTCCAAATCTGTTTTACAGTGAAAAGAGCAGGAATTTCAAACCAGGACTTGGAATCAGACTGAGAACCCAGAGTAAAAGTTTCTCCTGCAACCCAGTCCTTTATGCTAGATGAACGAACGTCTCTCCACATGCTCAGTTCTGAGAGATAAGTGTGTGTGAAAGCCGTACTTTACCGAGCTTGTTGGGAACACAAAGTTTCTTTTCAGTTGCAATCTCCACTAATTACATATATATGGGTAGGTACTAGCTCCAACTCGGTTTTACAGTGAAAACTGCAGGAACTTAAAACCGGCACTAGGAAACAGATTTAGAATCCAAGGAAATAGTTTCTTCTGCAACCCGTTCCCTTTGTGCTAGATGAACGAAATTCTCTCCACATGCTCAGTTCTGAGAGATAAGTGTGTGTGAAAGCCGTCCTTCAACTAGCTTGTTGGGAACACAAAGTTTCTTTTAAGTTGCCAATTCCACTTGATACATATATATGGGGAGTTACTAGATCCAACTCGTTTTTACAGTGAAAACGGCAGGAAATTCAAATGGGCACTAGGAAACACTCTGAGAACCCAGAGTAAAGTTTCACCTGCAACCCTTTCACTTTGTGCTAGATGAACGAACGTCTCTCCACATGCTCAGTTCGGGGAGATAAGTGTGTGTGAAAGCTGTCCTTCAACTAGATTGTTGGGAACTCAAATATTCTTTTCAGTTGCAAACTCAACTCCATACATATATATGGTGAGGTACTAGCTCCAAATCTTTTTTACAGTGAAATCGGCAGGAATTTCAAACGGGCACTAGGAAACAGACTGAGAATCCAGAATAAAATTTCACCTGCAACTCGTTCCCTTTTTGCTATATGAACGAACGTCTCTCCAAATGCTCAGTCTGAGAGAAAAGTGTGTGTGAAAGCCATCCTTCACCGAGCTTGTTGGGAACACAAAGTTTCTTTCCAGGTGACATCACCATTCCATGCATATCTATGGGTAGGTTCTAGCTCCAAATCGGTTTTACAGTGAAAACTGCAGGAACTACAAACCGGCACTAGGAAACAGACTGAGAAACCAGAGTAGAATTTTCCCCTGCAAACCGTTCCTTTTGTGCTAGATGAACGAACGTCTCTCCACATGCTCATTTCTGAGAGATAAGTGTGTGTGAAAGCCGTCCTTCACATAGCTTTTTGGGAACACAAAAATTCTTTTCACGTGCAAACTCCACTCCATACATATATATGGGGAGGTACTAGTTCCAAATCGATTTTAGAGTGAAAACTGCTGGAAAATCAAACCGTCCCTAGGAAACAGACTGAGAAACCAGAGTAAAATTTTCACCTACAACCGGTTCCATTTGTTCTAGATGAACGAACATCTCTCCACATGCTCAGTTCTGAGAGATAAATGTGGGTGAAAGATGTCCTTCACCTATCTTGTTGGGAAAACAAAGATTCTTTTCAGTTGCAAACTCCAATCCATGCATATCTATGGGGAGGTACTAGCTCCAACTATTTTTTTACAGTGAAAATTGCAGGAATTTCAAACCGGCACTAGGAAACAGACTGAGAATCTAGAGAAAAAGTTTCTCCTGCAACCAGTTCCCTTTGTGCTAGATGAACGAACGTCTCTCCACATGCTCAGTTCTGAGAGATAAGTGTGTGTGAAAGCCGTCCTTCACCGAGCTTTTTGGGAACACAAAGTTTCTTTCCAGTTGCCAACTCCACTAATTACATATATATGGGTAGGTACTAGCTCCAACTCGGTTTTACAGTGAAAACTGCAGGAACTTAAAACCGGCACTAGGAAACAGACTTAGAAACCAAGGAAATAGTATCTTCTGCAACCCGTTCCCTTTGTGCTAGTTGAACGAAATTCTCTCCACATGCTCAGTTCTGAGAGATAAGTGTGTGTGAAAGCCGTCCTTCACCTAGCTTGTTGGGAACACAAAGTTTCTTTTCAGTTGCCAATTCCACTCGATTCATATATATGGGGAGTTACTAGATCCAACTCGTTTTTACAGTGAAAACGGCAGGAAATTCAAACCGGCACTAGGAAACAGACTGAGAAACCAGAGTAAAAGTTTCTCCTGCAACCCGTTCCCATTGTGCAAGATGAACGAAAGTCTCTCCACATGATCAGTTCTGAGAGGTAATTGTGTGTGAAAGCCATACTTAACCTAGCTTGCTGAGAACACAAAGTTTCTTTTCAGTAGCAAACTCCACTCCATACATATATAAGTGTAGGTACTAACACCAACTGTGTTTTACTGTGAAAAATGCAGGGACTTCATACCGGCACTAGGAAACAGACTGATAAACCAGAGTAAAATTTCTCCTGCGACCCGTTCCCTTTTTGCTAGATGAACGAAAGTCTCTCCACATGCTCAGTTCAGAGAATCAATTGTGTGTGAAAGCCGTTCTTCACCAATCTTGATGGGAACACAAAATATCTTTTCAGTTGAAAACTCCACTCCATACATATATATGGGGTGGTATTAGCTCCAACTCGTTTTTACAGTGAAAACTGCAGGAACTCCAAACAGGCAATAGGAAAGAGGCTGAGAAACCCGAGTAAAAGTTTATACAGCAAAACGTTCCCTTTGTGCTAGATGAAAGAATGTCTCTCCACATGCTCAATTCTGAGAGGTAAGTGTTTGTGAAAGCCGTCCTTCACTGAGATTCTTGGGAACACAAAGTTCCTTTTCAGTTGCATACTCCACTCCATATATATATATATATGTGGAGGTACTAGCTCCAACTCGGTTTTACAGTGAAAACTGCAGGAACTTCTAACAGGCACTTGGAAACATATTGAGAAACCAGAGTAAAAGTTTCTCCTGCAACCCGTTCCTTTTGTGCTAGATGAAAGGACGTCTCTCCACATGCTCAGTTCTGAGAGATAAATTTGATTGATAGCAGTCCTTCAACTAGCTTGTTGGGAACTCATAGTTTCTTTTAACGTGCAAACTCCACTCCGTCCATGTATATGGGGAGGTACCAGCTCCAACTCGGTTTTACAGTGAAAATTATTGGAACTTCACACAGGCACTAGGAAACAGCCTGAAAAACCAGAGTATAAGTTTCTCCTGCAACCCATTCCATTTGTGCAAGATGAACGACCTTCTCTCCATATGCTCAGTTCTGAGAGATAATTGTGTGTGAATGCCGTCCTCCGCAGAGCTTGTTGGTAACATAAAGTTTCTTTTCAGTTGCAAACTCCACTCCATACATATCTATGGGGAGGTACTAGCTCCAAATCCGTTTTACAGTGAAAACTGCAGGAACTTCAAACCGGCCCTAGGAAACAGACTGAGAAACCAGAGTAAAAGTTTCTCCTGCAACATGTTCCCTTTTTGCTAGATGACACAATGTCTCTCCACATGCTCAATTCTGAGAGGTAAGTGTTTGTGAAAGCCGTACTTCACCTAGCTTGTTGGGAACACATAGATTCTTTTCAGGTGCAAACACCACTCCATAATTATATATGGGTAGTTACTAGCTCCAAATCTGTATTACAGTGAAAACTGCGGGAAATTCAAACCGCACTAGGAAACAGACTAAGAGACCAGAGTAATACTTTCTCCTGCAACCCGTTCCCATTTTGCTAGATGAACGAAACTCTCTCCACATGCTCAGATCTGAGAGATAATTGTGTGTGAAAGCCGTACTTCACCTAGCTTGTTGGGAACACAAAGTTTCTTTTCAGGAGCAAAATCCACTCCATACATATCTAAGGGGAGGTACTAATTCCAACTCGGTTTTACAGTGAAAACAGCAGGAACTTCACAACGGCACTAGGAAACAGACTGAGAAACCACGGAAAAATTTCTCCTGCAACCCTTTCCATTAATGCTAGATGAATGAACGTCTCTCCACATGCATAGTTCTGAGAGAAATGTGTGTTTTAAAGCCGTCCTTCACCGAGATTTTTGGGAACACATAGTTTCTTTTCATGTGCTAACCCCACTTCATACATATCTATGGGGTGGTACTAGCCCCAACTCGCTTTTATAGTGAAAACTGCAGGAACTTCAAACCGGGAATTGGAAACAGACTGAGAAACCAGAGTAAAAGTTTCTCCTGCAATCTTTTGCATTTGTGCTAGATGAACGAACATCTCTCCACAAGCTCAGTTCTGAGAGATAAGTGTGAGAAAGCCGTCCTTCACCTAGCTTTTTGGGAACACAAATATTCTTTTCAGGTGCAAACAACTCTCCATAATTATATATGGGTAGGTACAAGCTCCAACTCGGTTTTACAGTGAAAACTGCAGGAACTACAAACCGGCCCTAGGAAACAGTCTTAGAACCCAGAGTAAAAATTTGTCCTGCAAACCTTTCCCTTTTTGCTAGATGAAAGGAAGTCTCTCCACATGCTCAGTTCTGAGAGATAAGAATTATTGAAAGCCTTCCTTCACCTAGCTTGTTGGGAACACAAAGTTTCTTTGCAGTTGCAAACTCCACACCATATATATATCTATCGGGAAGTACTAGATCCAACTCGGTTTTTCAGTGTATACTGCAGGAACTTCAAAACGGCACTAGGAAACAGACTGAGAAACTAGAGTAAAAGTTTCCCTGCAACCCGTTCCACTTATTCTAGATAAACGAACGTCTCTCCACATGCTCAGTTCTGAGAGATATGTTTGTGTGAAAGTCGTCCTTCAATGAGCGTCTTTGGAGCAAAAAATTTGTTTTCAGTTGCAAACTCCACTCCATACATATCTAAGGGTAGGTACAAGCTCCAACTCTGTTTTACAGTGAAAACCCCAGGAACTTCAAACCGGCACTAGGAAACAGACTGAGAAACCAGAGAAAAAGTTTCTCCTGCAAACCTTTCCATTTGTGCTGGATAAACAAAAGTCTCTCCACATGCTAAGTTCTGAGAGATAAGTGTGTGTGAAAGCCGTCCTTCAACTAGCTTGTTGGGAACACATATTTTCTTTTCAGGTGCAAACACCTTTCCATACTTATATATGGGTAGGTTCTAGCTCCAACTCGGTAATACAGTGAAAACTGCAGGAAATTCATACCGGCACTAGGAAACAGACTGAGAGTCCAGAGTAAAAGTTTCCCCTGCAACCTGTTCCATTTGTGCTAGATGAACGAACGTCTCTCCACATGCTCAGTTCTGAGAGAAAAGTGTGTGTGAAAGCCGAACTTCAACTAGCTTGTTGGGAACACAAAGTTTTTTTTTCAGTTGCAAACTCCACTCCATATATATATATGGTTAGGTACTAGCTCCAACCCGGTTTTACAGTGAAAACTGCAGGAACTTCTAACCGGCACTAGGAAACAGTATGAGAGACCAGAGTAAAAGTTTTCTCCTGCAACCAGTTCCCTTTGTGCTTGATGAACGAACGTCTCTCCACATGCTCTGTTCTGAGAGATAAGTGTGTGTGAAAGCCGTACTTCAACTAGCTTGTTGGGAACACAAAGTTTCTTTTCACGTGCAAACTCCACTACATACATTTCTAAGGGGAGGTACTAGCTCCAACTCGGTTTTACAGTGAAAACTACAGGAACTTCAAACCGGCACTTGGAAACAGACTGAGAAATCACGGTAAAAGTTTCTCCTGCAACCCGTTCCATTTTTGCTTGATGAAAGAAAGTCTCTCCACATGCTCAGTTCTGAGAGATAAGTGTGTGTGAAAGCCGTACATCAACTAGCTTGTTGGGAAAACAAACTTTCTTTTCAGGTGCAAACACCACTCCATACATATATATGGGTAGGTACTAGCTCCAAAACCGTTTTACAGTGAAAACTGCAGGAACTTCAAACTGGCACTACAAAACAGAATTAGAAACCAGAGTAAAAGTTTCACATGCAACCCATTCCCTTTGTGCTAGATGAACGAATTTCTCTCCACATGCTCAGTTCTGAGACATAAGTGTGTCTGAAAGCCGTCTTTGACCGAGCTTCTTGGGAACAGAAAGTATCTTTTAACTTGCAAACACCACTCCATACATATCTATGTGGAGGTACTAGCTCCAACACTGTTTTACAGTGAAAACTGCAGGAAATTTTAAGCGGAACTAGGAACAGACTGAGAAACAAGAGTATAAGTTTCCCCAGCACACCGTTCCCTTTTTGCTAGATGAACGAAAGTCTCTCCTCATGCTCAGTTCTGAGAGATAAGTGGGTGTGAAAGCCATACTTCACCTAGCTTGTTGGGAACACAAAGTTTCTTTTCAGTTGCAATCTCCACTCCATACATATCTATGGGTTGGTACTATCTCCAACTCGGTTTTACAGTGAAAACTGCAGGAAGTTCAAACCGGCCATAGGAAACAGACTGAGTATCCAGAGTAATAGTTTCTCCTGCAACCCGTTCCCTTTACGCTAAATGAACGAACGATTTTCCACATGCTAAGTTCTGAGTTGTAAGTGTGTTTGAAAGCTGTCCTTCACATATCTTGTTGGGAACACAAAGATTCTTTTCATTTGCAAACTCCACTCCATATATATATGTGGGGAGTTGCAAGCTCCAACACGTTTTTCCCATGAAAACTGCAGGAAATTCAAACCGGCACTAGGAAACAGACTGAGAAACCAGAGTAAAAGTTTCTCCTGAAAAGAGTTCCCTTTTTGCTAGATGAACGAACGTCTCCCAACATGCTCAGTTCTGAGAGAAAATTGTGTGTGAAAGCCGTCTTTCACCGAGCTTGTTGGGAAAACAAAGTTTCTTTTCATGTGCTAACCCCACTTCATAAATATCTATGGGGAAGAACTAGCCCCAACTCCCTTTTACAGTGAAAACTGCAGGAACATCAAAACGGGACTAGGAAAAATACTGAGAAACCAGAGTAAATGTTTCACCTGCAACCCGTTCCTTTTGTGTTAGATGAACGAACGTCTCTCCACATGCTCAGTTCTGAGAGATAAGAGTGTGTGAAAGTTGTTCTTCACCTAGCTTGTTGGGAACACAAAGTGTCTTTTCATGTGCTAACTCCACTTCATACATATCTATGGGGAGGTACCAGCTCCAACTCGCTTTTATAGTGAAAACTGCAGGAACTTCAAACTGGGACTAGGAAACAGACTGAGAATCCAGTGTAAAAGTTTCTCCTGCATCCCGTTGCCTTTGTGCTAGATGAACGAACCTCTATCCACATGCTCAGTTCTGAGAGAAAAGTGTGTGGTGAAAGCTGTCCTTCACCTAGCTTGTTGGGAACACAAAGTTTCTTTTCATGTGCAAACTCTACTCCATACATATATATGGGGAGGTACTTGCTCCAATTCTGTTTTACAGTGAAAACTGCAGGAAATTAAAACCGACAATAGGAAACAAACTGAGATACCAGAGAAAAAGATTCTCTTGCAACCCATTCATTTGTGCTAGATGAACGGACGTCTCTCCACATGAACAGTTCTGAGAGATATGTGTGTGTGAAAGCCGTACTTCACATAGCTTGTTGGGAACACAAATTTCTTTTCAGGTGCAAACACCACTCCATACATATGTATTGGGGTATACTAGCTCCAACTTGGTTTTACAGTGAAAAATGCAGGAAATTCTAACCGGCACTAGGAAACATACTGAGAACCCAGACTAATAGTTTCTCCAGCAACCCTTTCCATTTGAGCTAGATGAACGAAAGTCTCTCCACTTGTTCAGTTCTGAGAGATAAGTGTGTTTGAAAGCCGTACTTCACCTAGCTTGTTGGGAACACAAAGTTTCTTTCAGGTGCAACTCCACTCCATACATATCTATTGGGAGGTACTAGCAACATCTCGGTTTTACAATGAAAAATGCAGGAACTACAAACCGGCGCTAGGAAACAGTCTGAGAACACAGAGTAAAAATTTGTCCAGCAAAACTTTCCTTTTGTGCTAGATGAACGAAAGTCTCTCCACATGCTCAGTTCTGAGAGATAAGTGTTTGTGAAAGCCGTTCTTCATCTAGATTGTTGGGAACACAAAGTTTCTTTTAAGGTTCAAACTCCACTCCATATATATCTATGGGGATGTACTAGATCAATCTCGGTTTTACAGTGAAAACAGCAGGAATTTCAAACTGGCAATAGGGAACAGACTGAGAAACCCAGAGTAAAAGTTTCCCTGCAACCCGTTCCCTTTATGCTAGATAAACGAACGTCTCTCCACATGCTCAGTTCTGAGAGATATGTTTGTGTGAAAGCCGTCCTTCAACGAGCTCCTTGGGAACACAAAGTTTCTTTTCAGTTGCAAACTCAAATCCATACATATCTATGGGGACTTACTAGCTCCAACTAGGTTTTAAAGTGAAAACTGTAGGAACTTCAAAACGGCACTAGGATAAAGATTGAGAAAACAGAGTAAAATTACTCCTGAAACCCATTCCATTTATGCTAGATGAACTAACGTCACTCCACATGCTCAGTTCTGAGAGATAAGTGTGTGTTAAAGCCGTCCTTCAACTAGAGTTTGGGAACACAAAGATTCTTTTCAGTTGCAAACTCCACTCCATACATATATATGGGGAGGTACTAGCTCCAACTATTTTTTACAGTGAAAACTGCAGGAATTTCAAACCGGCACTAGGAAACAGACTGAGAAACCAGAGAAAAAGTTTCCCCTGCAACCAGTTCCCTTTGTGCTAGATGAATGAACGTCTCTCCACATTCTCAGTTCTGAGAGATAAGTGAGTGTGAAAGCCGTCGTTCACCTAGCTTGTTGGGAACACAAAGTTTCTTTCTGTTGCAAACTCCAATCCATACATATATATGGGGAAGAACTAGCTCCAAATCTGTTTTACAGTGAAAACAGCAGGAATTTCAAACCGGCACTTGGAATCAGCCTGAGAACCCAGAGTAAATGTTCCTCCTGCAACCCAATTTTTTATGCTAGATGAACGAACGTCTCTCCACATGCTCAGTTCTGAGAGATAATTGTGTGGGAAAGCCGTCCTTCACCTACCTTTAGGGAACACAAAGTTTCTATTCAGATGCAAATTCCACTCCAAACATATTTATGGAGAGGTACTAGCTCCACCACTGTTTTACAGTGAAAACTGCAGGAACTTCAAACCGGCACTAGGAAACAGACTGAGAAACCAGAGAATAGTTGCACCTGCAAACCGTTCCCTTTGTGCTAGATGAACGAACGTCTCTCCACATGCTCAGTTCTGAGAGATAAGTGAGTGTGAAAGCCGTCCTTCACCTAGCTTGTTGGGAACACAAAGTTTCTTTCTGTTGCAAACTCCACTCCATACATATATATGGGGAAGTTCAAGCTCCAAATCTGTTTTGCAGTGAAAACAGAAGGAATTTCAAACTGGCACTTGGAATCAGACTGAGAACCCAGAGTAAAAGTTTCCCCTGCAACCCAGTCCTTTATGCTAGATGAACGAACGTCTCTCCACATGCTCAGTTTTGAAAGATAAATGTGTGTGAAAGCCGTACTTTACCAAGCTTGTTGGGAACACAAAGTTTCTTTTAAGTTGCAATCTCCACACCTTACATATATATGGGTAGGTACGAGCTCCAACTCGGTTTTACAGTGAAAACTGCAGGAACTTAAAACCGGCACTAGGAAACAGACTTAGAAACCAAGGAAATAGTTTCTTCTGCAACCCGTTCCCTTTGTGCTAGATGAACGAAATTCTCTCCACATGCTCAGTTCTGAGAGATAAGTGTGTGTGAAAGCCGTCCTTCACCTAGCTTGTTGGGAACACAAAGTTTCTTTCTGTTGCAACCTCCACTCCATACATATATATGGGGAAGTACTAGCTCCAAATCTGTTTTACAGTGAAAACAGCAGGAATTTCAAACCGGCACTTGGAATCAGCCTGAGAACCCAAAGTAAATGTTTCTCCTGCAATCCAATCCTTTATGCTAGATGAACGAAAGTCTCTCCACATGCTCAGTTCTGAGAGATAATTGTGTGTGAAAGCCGTCCTTCACCGAGCTTGTTGGGAAGACAAATATTCTTTTCAGTTGCAATCTACACTCCGTACATATATATGGGGAGATACTAGCTCCAAATCTTTTTACAGTGAAATCGGCAGGAATTTCAAACAGGCACTAGGAAACAGACTGAGAATCCAGAATAAAATTTCACCTGCAACTCGTTCCCTTTGTGTTATATGAACGAACGTCTCTCCAAATGCTCAGTCTGAGAGAAAAGTGTGTGTGAAGCCATCCTTCACCGAGCTTGTTGGGAACACAAAGTTTCTTTTCAGGTGACATCACCATTCCATGCATATCTATGGGTAGGTTCTAGCTCCAAATCGGTTTTACAGTGAAAACTGCAGGAACTACAAACCGGCACTAGGAAACAGACTGAGAAACCAGAGTAGAATTTTCCCCTGCAAACCGTTCCTTTGTGCTAGATGAACGAACGTCTCTCCACATGCTCATTTCTGAGAGATAAGTGTGTGTGAAAGCCGTCCTTCACATAGCTTTTTGGGAACACAAAGATTCTTTTCACGTGCAAACTCTACTCCATACATATATATGGGGAGGTACAAGTTCCAACTCGATTTAGAGTGAAAACTGCTGGAAATTCAAACCGTCCCTAGGAAACAGACTGAGAAACCAGAGTAAAATTTTCACCTACAACCGGTTCTATTTGTTCTAGATGAACGAACATCTCTCCACATGCTCAGTTCTGAGAGATAAATGTGGGTGAAAGACGTCCTTCACCTATATTGTTGGGAACAAAAAGATTCTTTTCAGTTGCAAACTCCAATCCATGCATATCTATGGGTAGGTACAAGCTCCAACTATTTTTTACAGTGTAAACTGCAGGAATTTCAAACCGGCACTAGGAAACAGACTGAGAATCCAGAGAAAAAGTTTCTCCTGCAACCAGTTCCCTTTGTGCTAGATGAACGAACGTCTCTCCACATGCTCAGTTCTGAGAGATAAGTGAGTGTGAAAGCTGTCCTTCACCTAGCTTGTTGGGAACACAAAGTTTCTTTCTGTTGCAAACTCCACTCCATACATATATATGGGGAAGTACTAGCTCCAAATCTGTTTTACAGTGAAAACAGCAGGAATTTGAAACCGGCACTTGGAATCAGCCTGAGAACCCAAAGTAAATGTTTCTCCTGCAACACAATCCTTTATGCTAGATGAACGAAAGTCTCTCCACATGCTCAGTTCTGAGAGATAAGTGTGTGTGAAAGCCGTCCTTCACCTAGCTTCTTGGGAACACAAAGTTTCTTTTCAGTTGCAATCTACACTCCTTACATATATATGGGTATGTACTAGCTCCAACTCGGTTTTAAAGTGAAAATTGCAGGAACTTCAAACCGTCACTAGGAAACAGACTTAGAATCTAAGGAAATAGTTTCATCTGCAACCCGTTCCCTTTGTGCTAGATGAACGAAATTCTCTCCACATGCTCAGTCCTGAGAGATAAGTGTGTGGGAAAGCCGTCCTTCACCTAGCTTGTTGGGAACACAAAGTTTCTATTCAGATGCAAATTCCACTCCATACATATTTATGGAGAGGTCCTAGCTCAAACACTGTTTTACAGTGAAAACTGCAGGAACTTCAAACCGGCACTAGGAAACAGACTGAGAAACCAGAGAATAGTTGCACCTGCAAACCGTTCCCTTTGTGCTAGATGAACGAACGTCTCTCCACATGCTCAGTTCTGAGAGATAAGTGAGTGTGAAAGCCGTCCTTCACCTAGCTTGTTGGGAACACAAAGTTTCTTTCTGTTGCAAACTCCAATCCATACATATATATGGGGAAGTACAAGCTCCAAATCTGTTTACAGTGAAAGAGCAGGAATTTCAAACCAGGACTTGGAATCAGACTGAGAACCCAGAGTAAAAGTTTCTCCTGCAACCCAGTCCTTTATGCTAGATGAACGAACGGTCTCTCCACATGCTCAGTTCTGAGAGATAAGTGTGTGTGAAAGCCGTACTTTACCGAGCTTGTTGGGAACACAAAGTTTCTTTTCAGTTGCAATCTCCACTAATTACATATATATGGGTAGGTACTAGCTCCAACTCGGTTTTACAGTGAAAACTGCAGGAACTTAAAACCGGCACTAGGAAACAGATTTAGAATCCAAGGAAATAGTTTCTTCTGCAACCCGTTCCCTTTGTGCTAGATGAACGAAATTCTCTCCACATGCTCAGTCTGAGAGATAAGTGTGTGTGAAAAGCCGTCCTTCAACTAGCTTGTTGGGAACACAAAGTTTCTTTTAAGTTGCCAATTCCACTTGATACATATATATGGGGAGTTACTAGATCCAACTCGTTTTTACAGTGAAAACGGCAGGAAATTCAAATGGGCACTAGGAAACACTCTGAGAACCCAGAGTAAAGTTTCACCTGCAACCCTTTCACTTTGTGCTAGATGAACGAACGTCTCTCCACATGCTCAGTTCGGGGAGATAAGTGTGTGTGAAAGCTGGCCTTCAACTAGATTGTTGGGAACTCAAATATTTCTTTTCAGTTGCAAACTCAACTCCATACATATATATGGTGAGGTACTAGCTCCAAATCTTTTTACAGTGAAATCGGCAGGAATTTCAAACGGGCACTAGGAAACAGACTGAGAATCCAGAATAAAATTTCACCTGCAACGCGTTCCCTTTTTGCTATATGAACGAACTTCTCTCCAAATGCTCAGTCTGAGAGAAAAGTGTGTGTGAAAGCCATCCTTCACCCGAGCTTGTTGGGAACACAAAGTTTCTTTCCAGGTGACATCACCATTCCATGCATATCTATGGGTAGGTTCTAGCTCCAAATCGGTTTTACAGTGAAAACTGCAGGAACTACAAACCGGCACTAGGAAACAGACTGAGAAACCAGAGTAGAATTTTCCCCTGCAAACCGTTCCTTTTGTGCTAGATGAACGAACGTCTCTCCACATGCTCATTTCTGAGAGATAAGTGTGTGTGAAAGCCGTCCTTCACATAGCTTTTGGGAACACAAAAATTCTTTTCACGTGCAAACTCCACTCCATACATATATATGGGGAGGTACTAGTTCCAAATCGATTTTAGAGTGAAAACTGCTGGAAAAATCAAACCGTCCCTAGGAAACAGACTGAGAAACCAGAGTAAAATTTTCACTACAACCGGTTCCATTTGTTCTAGATGAACGAACATCTCTCCACATGCTCAGTTCTGAGAGATAAATAGTGGGTGAAAGATGTCCTTCACCTATCTTGTTGGGAAAACAAAGATTCTTTTCAGTTGCAAACTCCAATCCATGCATATCTATGGGGAGGTACTAGCTCCAACTATTTTTTTACAGTGAAAATTGCAGGAATTTCAAAACCGGCACTAGGAAACAGACTGAGAATCTAGAGAAAAGTTTCTCCTGCAACCAGTTCCCTTTGTGCTAGATGAACGAACGTCTCTCCACATGCTCAGTTCTGAGAGATAAGTGTGTGTGGAAAGCCGTCCTTCACCGAGCTTTTTGGGAACACAAAGTTTCTTTCCAGTTGCCAACTCCACTAATTACATATATATGGGTAGGTACTAGCTCCAACTCGGTTTTACAGTGAAAACTGCAGGAACTTAAAACCGCACTAGGAAACAGACTTAGAAACCAAGGAAATAGTATCTTCTGCAACCCGTTCCCTTTGTGCTAGTTGAACGAAATTCTCTCCACATGCTCAGTTCTGAGAGATAAGTGTGTGTGAAAGCCGTCCTTCACCTAGCTTGTTGGGAACACAAAGTTTCTTTTCAGTTGCCAATTCCACTCGATTCATATATATGGGGAGTTACTAGATCCAACTCGTTTTTACAGTGAAAACGGCAGGAAATTCAAACCGGCACTAGGAACAGGACTGAGAAACCAGAGTAAAGTTTCTCCTGCAACCCGTTCCCATTGTGCAAGATGAACGAAAGTCTCTCCACATGATCAGTTCTGAGAGGTAATTGTGTGTGAAAGCCATACTTAACCTAGCTTGCTGAGAACACAAAGTTTCTTTTCAGTAGCAACTCCTACTCCATACATATATAAGTGTAGGTACTAACACCAACTGTGTTTTACTGTGAAAAATGCAGGGACTTCATACCGGCACTAGGAAACAGACTGATAAACCAGAGTAAAATTTCTCCTGCGACCCGTTTCCCTTTTTGCTAGATGAACGAAAGTCTCTCCACATGCTCAGTTCAGAGAATCAATTGTGTGTGAAAGCCGTTCTTCACCAATCTTGATGGGAACACAAAATATCTTTTCAGTTGAAAACTCCACTCCATACATATATATGGGGTGGTATTAGCTCCAACTCGTTTTTACAGTGAAAACTGCAGGAACTCCAAACAGGCAATAGGAAAGAGGCTGAGAAACCCGAGTAAAAGTTTATACAGCAAAACGTTCCCTTTGTGCTAGATGAAGAATGTCTCTCCACATGCTCAATTCTGAGAGGTAAGTGTTTGTGAAAGCCGTCCTTCACTGAGATTCTTGGGAACACAAAGTTCCTTTTCAGTTGCATACTCCACTCCATATATATATATATATGTGGAGGTACTAGCTCCAACTCGGTTTTACAGTGAAAACTGCAGGAACTTCTAACAGGCACTTGGAAACATATTGAGAAACCAGAGTAAAAGTTTCTCTGCAACCCGTTCCTTTTGTGCTAGATGAAAGGAACGTCTCTCCACATGCTCAGTTCTGAGAGATAAATTTGATTGATAGCAGTCCTTCAACTAGCTTGTTGGGAACTCATAGTTTCTTTTAACGTGCAAACTCCACTCCGTCCATGTATATGGGGAGGTACCAGCTCCAACTCGGTTTTACAGTGAAAATTATTGGAACTTCACACAGGCACTAGGAAACAGCCTGAAAAACCAGAGTATAAGTTTCTCCTGCAAACCCATTCCATTTGTGCAAGATGAACGACCTTCTCTCCATATGCTCAGTTCTGAGAGATAATTGTGTGTGAATGCCGTCCTCCGCAGAGCTTGTTGGTAACATAAAGTTTCTTTTCAGTTGCAAACTCCACTCCATACATATCTATGGGGAGGTACTAGCTCCAAATCCGTTTTACAGTGAAAACTGCAGGAACTTCAAACCGGCCCTAGGAAACAGACTGAGAAACCAGAGTAAAAGTTTCTCCTGCAACATGTTCCCTTTTTGCTAGATGACACAATGTCTCTCCACATGCTCATTCTGAGAGGTAAGTGTTTGTGAAAGCCGTACTTCACCTAGCCTTGTTGGGAACACATAGATTCTTTTCAGGTGCAAACACCACTCCATAATTATATATGGGTAGTTACTAGCTCCAAATCTGTATTACAGTGAAAACTGCGGGAAATTCAAACCGCACTAGGAAACAGACTAAGAGACCAGAGTAATACTTTCTCCTGCAACCCGTTCCATTTGCTAGATGAACGAACTCTCTCCACATGCTCAGATCTGAGAGATAATTGTGTGTGAAGAGCCGTACTTCACCTAGCTTGTTGGGAACACAAAGTTTCTTTTCAGGAGCAAAATCCACTCCATACATATCTAAGGGGAGGTACTAATTCCAACTCGGTTTTACAGTGAAAACAGCAGGAACTTCACAACGGCACTAGGAAACAGACTGAGAAACCACGGAAAAATTTCTCCTGCAACCCTTTCCATTAATGCTAGATGAATGAACGTCTCTCCACATGCTTAGTTCTGATAGAAATGTGTGTTTTAAAAGCCGTCCTTCACCGAGATTTTGGGAACACATAGTTTCTTTTCATGTGCTAACCCCACTTCATACATATCTATGGGGGTGGTACTAGCCCCAACTCGCTTTTATAGTGAAAACTGCAGGAACTTCAAACCGGGAATTGGAAACAGACTGAGAAACCAGAGTAAAAGTTTCTCCTGCAATCTTTTGCATTTGTGCTAGATGAACGAACATCTCTCCACAAGCTCAGTTCTGAGAGATAAGTGTGAGAAAGCCGTCCTTCACCTAGCTTTTTGGGAACACAAATATTCTTTTCAGGTGCAAACAACTCTCCATAATTATATATGGGTAGGTACAAGCTCCAACTCGGTTTTACAGTGAAAACTGCAGGAACTACAAACCGGCCCTAGGAAACAGTCTTAGAACCCAGAGTAAAAATTTGTCCTGCAAACCTTTCCCTTTTTGCTAGATGAAAGGAAGTCTCTCCACATGCTCAGTTCTGAGAGATAAGAATTATTGAAAGCCTTCCTTCACCTAGCTTGTTGGGAACACAAAGTTTCTTTGGCAGTTGCAAACTCCACACCATATATATATCTATCGGGAAGTACTAGATCCAACTCGGTTTTTCAGTGTATACTGCAGGAACTTCAAAACGGCACTAGGAAACAGACTGAGAAACTAGAGTAAAAGTTTCCCTGCAACCCGTTCCACTTATTCTAGATAAACGAACGTCTCTCCACATGCTCAGTTCTGAGAGATATGTTTGTGTGAAAGTCGTCCTTCAATGAGCGTCTTTGGAGCAAAAAATTTGTTTTCAGTTGCAAACTCCACTCCATACATATCTAAGGGTAGGTACAAGCTCCAACTCTGTTTTACAGTGAAAACCCCAGGAACTTCAAACCGGCACTAGGAAACAGACTGAGAAACCAGAGAAAAAGTTTCTCCTGCAAACCTTTCCATTTGTGCTGGATAAACAAAAGTCTCTCCACATGCTAAGTTCTGAGAGATAAGTGTGTGTGAAAGCCGTCCTTCAACTAGCTTGTTGGGAACACATATTTTCTTTTCAGGTGCAAACACCTTTCCATACTTATATATGGGTAGGTTCTAGCTCCAACTCGGTAATACAGTGAAAACTGCAGGAAATTCATACCGGCACTAGGAAACAGACTGAGAGTCCAGAGTAAAAGTTTCCCCTGCAACCTGTTCCATTTGTGCTAGATGAACGAACGTCTCTCCACATGCTCAGTTCTGAGAGAAAAGTGTGTGTGAAAGCCGACTTCAACTAGCTTGTTGGGAACACAAAGTTTTTTTTCAGTTGCAAACTCCACTCCATATATATATATGGTTAGGTACTAGCTCCAACCCGGTTTTACAGTGAAAACTGCAGGAACTTCTAACCGGCACTAGGAAACAGTATGAGAGACCAGAGTAAAAGTTTCTCCTGCAACCAGTTCCCTTTGTGCTTGATGAACGAACGTCTCTCCACATGCTCTGTTCTGAGAGATAAGTGTGTGTGAAAGCCGTACTTCAACTAGCTTGTTGGGAACACAAAGTTTCTTTTCACGTGCAAACTCCACTACATACATTTCTAAGGGGAGGTACTAGCTCCAACTCGGTTTACAGTGAAAACTACAGGAACTTCAAACCGGCACTTGGAAACAGACTGAGAAATCACGGTAAAAGTTTCTCCTGCAACCCGTTCCATTTTTGCTTGATGAAAGAAAGTCTCTCCACATGCTCAGTTCTGAGAGATAAGTGTGTGTGAAAGCCGTACATCAACTAGCTTGTTGGGAAAACAAACTTTCTTTTCAGGTGCAAACACCACTCCATACATATATATGGGTAGGTACTAGCTCCAAAACCGTTTTACAGTGAAAACTGCAGGAACTTCAAACTGGCACTACAAAACAGAATTAGAAACCAGAGTAAAAGTTTCACATGCAACCCATTCCCTTTGTGCTAGATGAACGAATTTCTCTCCACATGCTCAGTTCTGAGACATAAGTGTGTCTGAAAGCTGTCTTTGACCGAGCTTCTTGGGAACAGAAAGTATCTTTTAACTTGCAAACACCACTCCATACATATCTATGTGGAGGTACTAGCTCCAACACTGTTTTACAGTGAAAACTGCAGGAAATTTTAAGCGGAACTAGGAAACAGACTGAGAAACAAGAGTATAAGTTTCCCCAGCACACCGTTCCCTTTTTGCTAGATGAACGAAAGTCTCTCCTCATGCTCAGTTCTGAGAGATAAGTGGGTGTGAAAGCCATACTTCACCTAGCTTGTTGGGAACACAAAGTTTCTTTTCAGTTGCAATCTCCACTCCATACATATCTATGGGTTGGTACTATCTCCAACTCGGTTTTACAGTGAAAAACTGCAGGAAGTTCAAACCGGCCATAGGAAACAGACTGAGTATCCAGAGTAATAGTTTCTCCTGCAACCCGTTCCCTTTACGCTAAATGAACGAACGATTTTCCACATGCTAAGTTCTGAGTTGTAAGTGTGTTTGAAAGCTGTCCTTCACATATCTTGTTGGGAACACAAAGATTCTTTTCATTTGCAAACTCCACTCCATATATATGTGGGGAGTTGCAAGCTCCAACACGTTTTTCCCATGAAAACTGCAGGAAATTCAAACCGGCACTAGGAAACAGACTGAGAAACCAGAGTAAAAGTTTCTCCTGAAAAGAGTTCCCTTTTTGCTAGATGAACGAACGTCTCCCAACATGCTCAGTTCTGAGAGAAAATTGTGTGTGAAAGCCGTCTTTCACCGAGCTTGTTGGGAAAACAAAGTTTCTTTTCATGTGCTAACCCCACTTCATAATATCTATGGGGAAGAACTAGCCCCAACTCCCTTTTACAGTGAAAACTGCAGGAACATCAAAACGGGACTAGGAAAAATACTGAGAAACCAGAGTAAATGTTTCACCTGCAACCCGTTCCTTTTGTGTTAGATGAACGAACGTCTCTCCACATGCTCAGTTCTGAGAGATAAGAGTGTGTGAAAGTTGTTCTTCACCTAGCTTGTTGGGAACACAAAGTGTCTTTTCATGTGCTAACTCCACTTCATACATATCTATGGGGAGGTACCAGCTCCAACTCGCTTTTATAGTGAAAACTGCAGGAACTTCAAACTGGGACTAGGAAACAGACTGAGAATCCAGTGTAAAAGTTTCTCCTGCATCCCGTTGCCTTTGTGCTAGATGAACGAACCTCTATCCACATGCTCAGTTCTGAGAGAAAAGTGTGTGGTGAAAGCTGTCCTTCACCTAGCTTGTTGGGAACACAAAGTTTCTTTTCATGTGCAAACTCTACTCCATACATATATATGGGGAGGTACTTGCTCCAATTCTGTTTTACAGTGAAAACTGCAGGAAATTAAAACCGACAATAGGAAACAAACTGAGATACCAGAGAAAAAGATTCTCTTGCAACCCATTCATTTGTGCTAGATGAACGAACGTCTCTCCACATGAACAGTTCTGAGAGATATGTGTGTGTGAAAGCCGTACTTCACATAGCTTGTTGGGAACACAAATTTCTTTTCAGGTGCAAACACCACTCCATACATATGTATTGGGGTATACTAGCTCCAACTTGGTTTTACAGTGAAAAATGCAGGAAATTCTAACCGGCACTAGGAAACATACTGAGAACCCAGACTAATAGTTTCTCCAGCAACCCTTTCCATTTGAGCTAGATGAACGAAAGTCTCTCCACTTGTTCAGTTCTGAGAGATAAGTGTGTTTGAAAGCCGTACTTCACCTAGCTTGTTGGGAACACAAAGTTTCTTTTCAGGTGCAAACTCCACTCCATACATATCTAATGGGAGGTACTAGCAACATCTCGGTTTTACAATGAAAAATGCAGGAACTACAAACCGGCGCTAGGAAACAGTCTGAGAACACAGAGTAAAAATTTGTCCAGCAAAACTTTCCTTTTGTGCTAGATGAACGAAAGTCTCTCCACATGCTCAGTTCTGAGAGATAAGTGTTTGTGAAAGCCGTTCTTCATCTAGATTGTTGGGAACACAAAGTTTCTTTTAAGGTTCAAACTCCACTCCATATATATCTATGGGGATGTACTAGATCAATCTCGGTTTTACAGTGAAAACAGCAGGAATTTCAAACTGGCAATAGGGAACAGACTGAGAAACCAGAGTAAAAGTTTCCCTGCAACCCGTTCCCTTTATGCTAGATAAACGAACGTCTCTCCACATGCTCAGTTCTGAGAGATATGTTTGTGTGAAAGCCGTCCTTCAACGAGCTCCTTGGGAACACAAAGTTTCTTTTCAGTTGCAAACTCAAATCCATACATATCTATGGGGACTTACTAGCTCCAACTAGGTTTTAAAGTGAAAACTGTAGGAACTTCAAAACGGCACTAGGATAAAGATTGAGAAAACAGAGTAAAATTACTCCTGAAACCCATTCCATTTATGCTAGATGAACTAACGTCACTCCACATGCTCAGTTCTGAGAGATAAGTGTGTGTTAAAGCCGTCCTTCAACTAGAGTTTGGGAACACAAAGATTCTTTTCAGTTGCAAACTCCACTCCATACATATATATGGGGAGGTACTAGCTCCAACTATTTTTTACAGTGAAAACTGCAGGAATTTCAAACCGGCACTAGGAAACAGACTGAGAAACCAGAGAAAAAGTTTCCCCTGCAACCAGTTCCCTTTGTGCTAGATGAATGAACGTCTCTCCACATTCTCAGTTCTGAGAGATAAGTGAGTGTGAAAGCCGTCGTTCACCTAGCTTGTTGGGAACACAAAGTTTCTTTCTGTTGCAAACTCCAATCCATACATATATATGGGGAAGAACTAGCTCCAAATCTGTTTTACAGTGAAAACAGCAGGAATTTCAAACCGGCACTTGGAATCAGCCTGAGAACCCAGAGTAAATGTTCCTCCTGCAACCCAATATTTTATGCTAGATGAACGAACGTCTCTCCACATGCTCAGTTCTGAGAGATAATTGTGTGGGAAAGCCGTCCTTCACCTACCTTTAGGGAACACAAAGTTTCTATTCAGATGCAAATTCCACTCCAAACATATTTATGGAGAGGTACTAGCTCCACCACTGTTTTACAGTGAAAACTGCAGGAACTTCAAACCGGCACTAGGAAACAGACTGAGAAACCAGAGAATAGTTGCACCTGCAAACCGTTCCCTTTGTGCTAGATGAACGAACGTCTCTCCACATGCTCAGTTCTGAGAGATAAGTGAGTGTGAAAGCCGTCCTTCACCTAGCTTGTTGGGAACACAAAGTTTCTTTCTGTTGCAAACTCCACTCCATACATATATATGGGGAAGTTCAAGCTCCAAATCTGTTTTGCAGTGAAAACAGAAGGAATTTCAAACTGGCACTTGGAATCAGACTGAGAACCCAGAGTAAAAGTTTCCCCTGCAACCCAGTCCTTTATGCTAGATGAACGAACGTCTCTCCACATGCTCAGTTTTGAAAGATAAATGTGTGTGAAAGCCGTACTTTACCAAGCTTGTTGGGAACACAAAGTTTCTTTTAAGTTGCAATCTCCACACCTTACATATATATGGGTAGGTACGAGCTCCAACTCGGTTTTACAGTGAAAACTGCAGGAACTTAAAACCGGCACTAGGAAACAGACTTAGAAACCAAGGAAATAGTTTCTTCTGCAACCCGTTCCCTTTGTGCTAGATGAACGAAATTCTCTCCACATGCTCAGTTCTGAGAGAAAAGTGTGTGTGAAAGCCGTCCTTCACCTAGCTTGTTGGGAACACAAAGTTTCTTTCTGTTGCAACCTCCACTCCATACATATATATGGGGAAGTACTAGCTCCAAATCTGTTTTACAGTGAAAACAGCAGGAATTTCAAACCGGCACTTGGAATCAGCCTGAGAACCCAAAGTAAATGTTTCTCCTGCAATCCAATCCTTTATGCTAGATGAACGAACGTCTCTCCACATGCTCATTTCTGAGAGATAAGTGTGTGTGAAAGCCGTCCTTCATATAGCTTTTTGCGAACACAAAGATTCTTTTCACGTGCAAACTCCACTCCATACATATATATGGGGAGGTACAAGTACCAACTCGATTTTAGAGTGAAAACTGCTGGAAATTCAAACCGTCCCTAGGAAACAGACTGAGAAACCAGAGTAAAATTTTCACCTACAACCGGTTCTATTTGTTCTAGATGAACGAACATCTCTCCACATGCTCAGTTCTGAGAGATAAATGTGGGTGAAAGACGTCCTTCACCTATATTGTTGGGAACAAAAAGATTCTTTTCAGTTGCAAACTCCAATCCATGCATATCTATGGGTAGGTACAAGCTCCAACTATTTTTTACAGTGTAAACTGCAGGAATTTCAAACCGGCACTAGGAAACAGACTGAGAATCCAGAGAAAAAGTTTCTCCTGCAAACAGTTCCCTTTGTGCTAGATGAACGAACGTCTCTCCACATGCTCAGTTCTGAGAGATAAGTGAGTGTGAAAGCTGTCCTTCACCTAGCTTGTTGGGAACACAAAGTTTCTTTCTGTTGCAAACTCCACTCCATACATATATATGGGGAAGTACTAGCTCCAAATCTGTTTTACAGTGAAAACAGCAGGAATTTGAAACCGGCACTTGGAATCAGCCTGAGAACCCAAAGTAAATGTTTCTCCTGCAACACAATTCTTTATGCTAGATGAACGAAAGTCTCTCCACATGCTCAGTTCTGAGAGATAAGTGTGTGTGAAAGCCGTCCTTCACCTAGCTTCTTGGGAACACAAAGTTTCTTTTCAGTTGCAATCTACACTCCTTACATATATATGGGTATGTACTAGCTCCAACTCGGTTTTAAAGTGAAAATTGCAGGAACTTCAAACCGTCACTAGGAAACAGACTTAGAATCTAAGGAAATAGTTTCATCTGCAACCCGTTCCCTTTGTGCTAGATGAACGAAATTCTCTCCACATGCTCAGTCCTGAGAGATAAGTGTGTGGGAAAGCCGTCCTTCACCTAGCTTGTTGGGAACACAAAGTTTCTATTCAGATGCAAATTCCACTCCATACATATTTATGGAGAGGTCCTAGCTCAAACACTGTTTTACAGTGAAAACTGCAGGAACTTCAAACCGGCACTAGGAAACAGACTGAGAAACCAGAGAATAGTTGCACCTGCAAACCGTTCCCTTTGTGCTAGATGAACGAACGTCTCTCCACATGCTCAGTTCTGAGAGATAAGTGAGTGTGAAAGCCGTCCTTCACCTAGCTTGTTGGGAACACAAAGTTTCTTTCTGTTGCAAACTCCAATCCATACATATATATGGGGAAGTACAAGCTCCAAATCTGTTTTACAGTGAAAAGAGCAGGAATTTCAAACCAGGACTTGGAATCAGACTGAGAACCCAGAGTAAAAGTTTCTCCTGCAACCCAGTCCTTTATGCTAGATGAACGAACGTCTCTCCACATGCTCAGTTCTGAGAGATAAGTGTGTGTGAAAGCCGTACTTTACCGAGCTTGTTGGGAACACAAAGTTTCTTTTCAGTTGCAATCTCCACTAATTACATATATATGGGTAGGTACTAGCTCCAACTCGGTTTTACAGTGAAAACTGCAGGAACTTAAAACCGGCACTAGGAAACAGATTTAGAATCCAAGGAAATAGTTTCTTCTGCAACCCGTTCCCTTTGTGCTAGATAAACGAAATTCTCTCCACATGCTCAGTTCTGAGAGATAAGTGTGTGTGAAAGCCGTCCTTCAACTAGCTTGTTGGGAACACAAAGTTTCTTTTAAGTTGCCAATTCCACTTGATACATATATATGGGGGAGTTACTAGATCCAACTCGTTTTTACAGTGAAAACGGCAGGAAATTCAAATGGGCACTAGGAAACACTCTGAGAACCCAGAGTAAAGTTTCTCCTGCAACCCTTTCACTTTGTGCTAGATGAACGAACGTCTCTCCACATGCTCAGTTCGGGGAGATAAGTGTGTGTGAAAGCTGTCCTTCAACTAGATTGTTGGGAACTCAAATATTCTTTTCAGTTGCAAACTCAACTCCATACATATATATGGTGAGGTACTAGCTCCAAATCTTTTTTACAGTGAAATCGGCAGGAATTTCAAACGGGCACTAGGAAACAGACTGAGAATCCAGAATAAAATTTCACCTGCAACTCGTTCCCTTTGTGCTATATGAACGAACGTCTCTCCAAAAGCTCAGTCTGAGAGAAAAGTGTGTGTGAAAGCCATCCTTCACCGAGCTTGTTGGGAACACAATGTTTCTTTCCAGGTGACATCACCATTCCATGCATATCTATGGGTAGGTTCTAGCTCCAAATCGGTTTTACAGTGAAAACTGCAGGAACTACAAACCGGCACTAGGAAACAGACTGAGAAACCAGAGTAGAATTTTCCCCTGCAAACCGTTCCTTTTGTGCTAGATGAACGAACGTCTCTCCACATGCTCATTTCTGAGAGATAAGTGTGTGTGAAAGCCGTCCTTCACATAGCTTTTTGGGAACACAAAAATTCTTTTCACGTGCAAACTCCACTCCATACATATATATGGGGAGGTACTAGTTCCAAATCGATTTTAGAGTGAAAACTGCTGGAAAATCAAACCGTCCCTAGGAAACAGACTGAGAAATCAGAGTAAAATTTTCACCTACAACCGGTTCCATTTGTTCTAGATGAACGAACATCTCTCCACATGCTCAGTTCTGAGAGATAAATGTGGGTGAAAGATGTCCTTCACCTATCTTGTTGGGAACACAAAGATTCTTTTCAGTTGCAAACTCCAATCCATGCATATCTATGGGGAGGTACTAGCTCCAACTATTTTTTTACAGTGAAAATTGCAGGTATTTCAAACCGGCACTAGGAAACAGACTTAGAAACCAAGGAAATAGTTTCATCTGCAACCCGTTCCCTTTGTGCTAGATGAACGAACTTCTCTCCACATGCTCAGTTCTGAGAGATAAGTGAGTGTTAAAGCCGTCCTTCACCTAGCTTGTTGGGAACACAAAGTTTCTTTCTGTTGCAAACTCCACTCCATACATATATATGGGGAAGTACTAGATCCAAATCTGTTTTACATTGAAAACAGCAGGAATATCAAACCGGCACTTGGAATCAGCCTGAGAACCCAAAGTAAATGTTTCTCCTGCAACCCAGTCCTTTATGCTAGATGAACGAACGTCTCTCCACATGCTCAGTTCTGAGAGATAAGTGTGTGTGAAAGCCGTCCTTCACCTAGCTTCTTGGGAACACAAAGTTTCTTTTCAGTTGCAATCTACACTCCTTACTTATATATGGGTAGGTACTAGCTCCAACTCGGTTTTAAAGTGAAAATTGCAGGAACTTCAAACCGGCACTAGGAAACAGACTTAGAAACCAAGGAAATAGTTTCATCTGCAACCCGTTCCCTTTGTGCTAGATGAACGAACTTCTCTCCACATGCTCAGTTCTGAGAGATAATTGTGTGAGAAAGCCGTCCTTCACCTAGCTTGTTGGGAACACAAAGTTTCTATTCAGATGCAAATTCCACTCCATACATATTTATGGAGAGGTACTAGCTCCACCACTCTTTTACAGTGAAAACTGCAGGAACTTCAAACCGGCACTTGGAATCAGACTGAGAACCCAGAGTAAAAGTTTCTCCTGCAACCCAGTCCTTTATGCTAGATGAACGAACGTCTCTCCACATGCTCAGTTCTGAGAGATAAGTGTGTGTGAAAGCTGTACTTTACCGAGCTTGTTGGAAACACAAAGTTTCTTTTCAGTTGCAATCTCCACTCCTTACATATATATGGGTAGGTACGAGCTCCAACTCGGTTTTACAGTGAAAACTGCAGGGACTTAAAACCGGCACTACGAAACAGACTTAGAAACCAAGGAAATAGTTTCTTCTGCAACCCGTTCCCTTTGTGCTAGTTGAACGAAATTCTCTCCACATGCTCAGTTCTGAGAGATAAGTGTGTGTGAAAGCCGTCCTTCACCTAGCTTGTTGGGAACACAAAGTTTCTTTTCAGTTGCCAATTCCACTCGATTCATATATATGGGGAGTTACTAGATCCAACTCGTTTTTACAGTGAAAACGGCAGGAAATTCAAATGGGCACTAGGAAACACTCTGAGAACCCAGAGTAAAGTTTCACCTGCAACCCTTTCACTTTGTGCTAGATGAACGAACGTCTCTCCACATGCTCAGTTCTGAGAGATAAGTGTGTGTGAAAGCCGTCCTTCACCTAGATTGTTGGGAACTCAAATATTCTTTTCAGTTGCAAACTCAACTCCATACATATATATGGTGAGGTACTAGCTCCAAATCCTTTTTACAGTGAAAACGGCAGGAATTTCAAACGGGCACTAGGAAACAGACTGAGAATCCAGAATAAAATTTCACCTGCAACTCGTTCCCTTTGTGCTATATGAACGAACGTCTCTCCAAATGCTCATTCTGAGAGAAAAGTGTGTGTGAAAGCCATCCTTCACCGAGCTTGTTGGGAACACAAAGTTTCTTTTCAGGTGACATCACCATTCCATGCATATCTATGGGTAGGTTCAAGCTCCAACTCGGTTTTACAGTGAAAACTGCAGGAACTACAAACCGGCACTAGGAAACAGACTGAGAAACCAGAGTAGAATTTTCCCCTGCAAACCGTTCCTTTTGTGCTAGATGAACGAACGTCTCTCCACATGCTCATTTCTGAGAGAAAAGTGTGTGTGAAAGCCGTCCTTCACATAGCTATTTGGGAACACAAAAATTCTTTTCACGTGCAAACTCCACTCCATACATATATATGGGGAGGTACTAGTTAGAACTCGATTTTAGAGTGAAAACTGCTGGAAATTCAAACCGTCCCTAGGAAACAGACTGAGAAACCAGAGTAAAATTTTCACCTACAACCGGTTCCATTTGTTCTAGATGAACGAACATCTCTCCACATGCTCAGTTCTGAGAGATAAATGTGGGTGAAAGACGTCCTTCACCTATCTTGTTGGGAACACAAAGATTCTTTTCAGTTGCAAACCCCAATCCTTGCATATCTATGGGGAGGTACTAGCTCCAACTATTTTTTACAGTGTAAACTGCAGGAATTTCAAACCGGCACTAGGAAACAGACTGAGAATCCAGAGAAAAATGTCTCCTGCAAACAGTTCCCTTTGTGCTAGACGAACGAACGTCTCTCCACATGCTCAGTTCTGAGAGATAAGTGAGTGTTAAAGCCGTCCTTCACCTAGCTTGTTGGGAACACAAAGTTTCTTTCTGTTGCAAACTCCACTCCATACATATATATGGGGAAGTACTAGCTCCAAATCTGTTTTACATTGAAAACAGCAGGAATATCAAACCGGCACTTGGAATCAGCCTGAGAACCCAAAGTAAATGTTTCTCCTGCAACCCAGTCCTTTATGCTAGATGAACGAACGTCTCTCCACATGCTCAGTTCTGAGAGATAAGTGTGTGTGAAAGCCGTCCTTCACCTAGCTTCTTGGGAACACAAAGTTTCTTTTCAGTTGCAATCTACACTCCTTACTTTTATATGGGTAGGTACTAGCTCCAACTCGGTTTTAAAGTGAAAATTGCAGGAACTTCATACCGGCACTAGGAAACAGACTGAGAAACCAGAGTAGAATTTTCCCCTGCAAACCGTTCCTTTTGTGCTAGATGAACGAACGTCTCTCCACATGCTCATTTCTGAGAGAAAAGTGTGTGTGAAAGCCGTCCTTCACATAGCTTTTTGGGAACACAAAAATTCTTTTCACGTGCAAACTCCACTCCATACATATATATGGGGAGGTACTAGTTAGAACTCGATTTTAGAGTGAAAACTGCTGGAAATTCAAACCGTCCCTAGGAAACAGACTGAGAACCAGAGTAAAATTTTCACCTACAACCGGTTCCATTTGTTCTAGATGAACGAACATCTCTCCACATGCTCAGTTCTGAGAGATAAATGTGGGTGAAAGACGTCCTTCACCTATCTTGTTGGGAACACAAAGATTCTTTTCAGTTGCAAACCCCAATCCTTGCATATCTATGGGGAGGTACTAGCTCCAACTATTTTTTACAGTGTAAACTGCAGGAATTTCAAACCGGCACTAGGAAACAGACTGAGAATCCAGAGAAAAATGTCTCCTGCAAACAGTTCCCTTTGTGCTAGACGAACGAACGTCTCTCCACATGCTCAGTTCTGAGAGATAAGTGAGTGTTAAAGCCGTCCTTCACCTAGCTTGTTGGGAACACAAAGTTTCTTTCTGTTGCAAACTCCACTCCATACATATATATGGGGAAGTACTAGCTCCAAATCTGTTTTACATTGAAAACAGCAGGAATATCAAACCGGCACTTGGAATCAGCCTGAGAACCCAAAGTAAATGTTTCTCCTGCAACCCAGTCCTTTATGCTAGATGAACGAACGTCTCTCCACATGCTCAGTTCTGAGAGATAAGTGTGTGTGAAAGCCGTCCTTCACCTAGCTTCTTGGGAACACAAAGTTTCTTTTCAGTTGCAATCTACACTCCTTACTTTTATATGGGTAGGTACTAGCTCCAACTCGGTTTTAAAGTGAAAATTGCAGGAACTTCATACCGGCACTAGGAAACAGACTGAGAAACCAGAGTAGAATTTTCCCCTGCAAACCGTTCCTTTTGTGCTAGATGAACGAACGTCTCTCCACATGCTCATTTCTGAGAGAAAAGTGTGTGTGAAAGCCGTCCTTCACATAGCTTTTTGGGAACACAAAAATTCTTTTCACGTGCAAACTCCACTCCATACATATATATGGGGAGGTACTAGTTAGAACTCGATTTTAGAGTGAAAACTGCTGGAAATTCAAACCGTCCCTAGGAAACAGACTGAGAAACCAGAGTAAAATTTTCACCTACAACCGGTTCCATTTGTTCTAGATGAACGAACATCTCTCCACATGCTCAGTTCTGAGAGATAAATGTGGGTGAAAGACGTCCTTCACCTATCTTGTTGGGAACACAAAGATTCTTTTCAGTTGCAAACCCCAATCCTTGCATATCTATGGGGAGGTACTAGCTCCAACTATTTTTTACAGTGTAAACTGCAGGAATTTCAAACCGGCACTAGGAAACAGACTGAGAATCCAGAGAAAAATGTCTCCTGCAAACAGTTCCCTTTGTGCTAGACGAACGAACGTCTCTCCACATGCTCAGTTCTGAGAGATAAGTGAGTGTTAAAGCCGTCCTTCACCTAGCTTGTTGGGAACACAAAGTTTCTTTCTGTTGCAAACTCCACTCCATACATATATATGGGGAAGTACTAGCTCCAAATCTGTTTTACATTGAAAACAGCAGGAATATCAAACCGGCACTTGGAATCAGCCTGAGAACCCAAAGTAAATGTTTCTCCTGCAACCCAGTCCTTTATGCTAGATGAACGAACGTCTCTCCACATGCTCAGTTCTGAGAGATAAGTGTGTGTGAAAGCCGTCCTTCACCTAGCTTCTTGGGAACACAAAGTTTCTTTTCAGTTGCAATCTACAATCCTTACTTATATATGGGTAGGTACTAGCTCCAACTCGGTTTTAAAGTGAAAATTGCAGGAACTTCATACCGGCACTAGGAAACAGACTTAGAAACCAAGGAAATAGTTTCATCTGCAACCCGTTCCCTTTGTGCTAGATGAACGAACTTCTCTCCACATGCTCAGATCTGAGAGATAATTGTGTGAGAAAGCCGTCCTTCACCTAGCTTGTTGGGAACACAAAGTTTCTATTCAGATGCAAATTCCACTCCATACATATTTATGGAGAGGTACTAGCTCCACCACTCTTTTACAGTGAAAACTGCAGGAACTTCAAACCGGCACTTGGAATCAGACTGAGAACCCAGAGTAAAAGTTTCTCCTGCAACCCAGTCCTTTATGCTAGATGAACGAACGTCTCTCCACATGCTCAGTTCTGAGAGATAAGTGTGTGTGAAAGCCGTACTTTACCGAGCTTGTTGGGAACACAAAGTTTCTTTTCAGTTGCAATCTCCACTAATTACATATATATGGGTAGGTACTAGCTCCAACTCGGTTTTACAGTGAAAACTGCAGGAACTTAAAACCGGCACTAGGAAACAGATTTAGAATCCAAGGAAATAGTTTCTTCTCCAACCCGTTCCCTTTGTGCTAGATGAACGAAAGTCTCTCCACATGCTCAGTTCTGAGAGATAAGTGAGTTTTAAAGCCGTCCTTCACCTAGCTTGTTGGGAACACAAAGTTTCTTTCTGTTGCAAATTCCACTCCATACATATATATGGGGAAGTACTAGCTTCAAATCTGTTTTACAGTGAAAACAGCAGGAATTTCAAACCGGCAGTTGGAATCAGCCTGAGAACCCAAAGTAAATGTTTCTCCTGCAACCCAATACTTTATGCTAGATGAACGAACGTCTCTCCACATGCTCAGTTCTGAGAGATAAGTGTGTGTGAAATCCGTACTTTACCGAGCTTGTTGGGAACACAAAGTTTCTTTTCAGTTGCAATCTCCACTAATTACATATATATGGGTAGGTACTAGCTCCAACTCGGTTTTACAGTGAAAACTGCAGGAACTTAAAACCGGCACTAGGAAACAGATTTAGAATCCAAGGAAATAGTTTCTTCTGCAACCCGTTCCCTTTGTGCTAGATGAACGAACGTCTCTCCACATGCTCATTTCTGAGAGATAAGTGTGTGTGAAAGCCGTCCTTCACCTAGCTTGTTGGGAACACAAAGTTTCTTTTCAGTTGCCAATTCCACTCGATTCATATATATGGGGAGTTACTAGATCCAACTCGTTTTTACAGTGAAAACGGCAGGAAATTCAAATGGGCACTAGGAAACACTCTGAGAACCCAGAGTAAAGTTTCACCTGCAACCCTTTCACTTTGTGCTAGATGAACGAACGTCTCTCCACATGCTCAGTTCTGAGAGATAAGTGTGTGTGAAAGCCGTCCTTCACCTAGATTGTTGGGAACTCAAATATTCTTTTCAGTTGCAAACTCAACTCCATACATATATATGGTGAGGTACTAGCTCCAAATCCTTTTTACAGTGAAAACGGCAGGAATTTCAAACGGGCACTAGGAAACAGACTGAGAATCCAGAATAAAATTTCACCTGCAACTCGTTCCCTTTGTGCTATATGAACGAACGTCTCTCCAAATGCTCATTCTGAGAGAAAAGTGTGTGTGAAAGCCATCCTTCACCGAGCTTGTTGGGAACACAAAGTTTCTTTTCAGGTGACATCACCATTCCATGCATATCTATGGGTAGGTTCAAGCTCCAACTCGGTTTTACAGTGAAAACTGCAGGAACTACAAACCGGCACTAGGAAACAGACTGAGAAACCAGAGTAGAATTTTCCCCTGCAAACCGTTCCTTTTGTGCTAGATGAACGAACGTCTCTCCACATGCTCATTTCTGAGAGAAAAGTGTGTGTGAAAGCCGTCCTTCACATAGCTTTTTGGGAACACAAAAATTCTTTTCACGTGCAAACTCCACTCCATACATATATATGGGGAGGTACTAGTTAGAACTCGATTTTAGAGTGAAAACTGCTGGAAATTCAAACCGTCCCTAGGAAACAGACTGAGAAACCAGAGTAAAATTTTCACCTACAACCGGTTCCATTTGTTCTAGATGAACGAACATCTCTCCACATGCTCAGTTCTGAGAGATAAATGTGGGTGAAAGACGTCCTTCACCTATCTTGTTGGGAACACAAAGATTCTTTTCAGTTGCAAACCCCAATCCTTGCATATCTATGGGGAGGTACTAGCTCCAACTATTTTTACAGTGTAAACTGCAGGAATTTCAAACCGGCACTAGGAAACAGACTGAGAATCCAGAGAAAAATGTCTCCTGCAAACAGTTCCCTTTGTGCTAGACGAACGAACGTCTCTCCACATGCTCAGTTCTGAGAGATAAGTGAGTGTTAAAGCCGTCCTTCACCTAGCTTGTTGGGAACACAAAGTTTCTTTCTGTTGCAAACTCCACTCCATACATATATATGGGGAAGTACTAGCTCCAAATCTGTTTTACATTGAAAACAGCAGGAATATCAAACCGGCACTTGGAATCAGCCTGAGAACCCAAAGTAAATGTTTCTCCTGCAACCCAGTCCTTTATGCTAGATGAACGAACGTCTCTCCACATGCTCAGTTCTGAGAGATAAGTGTGTGTGAAAGCCGTCCTTCACCTAGCTTCTTGGGAACACAAAGTTTCTTTTCAGTTGCAATCTACACTCCTTACTTATATATGGGTAGGTACTAGCTCCAACTCGGTTTTAAAGTGAAAATTGCAGGAACTTCATACCGGCACTAGGAAACAGACTTAGAAACCAAGGAAATAGTTTCATCTGCAACCCGTTCCCTTTGTGCTAGATGAACGAACTTCTCTCCACATGCTCAGATCTGAGAGATAATTGTGTGAGAAAGCCGTCCTTCACCTAGCTTGTTGGGAACACAAAGTTTCTATTCAGATGCAAATTCCACTCCATACATATTTATGGAGAGGTACTAGCTCCACCACTCTTTTACAGTGAAAACTGCAGGAACTTCAAACCGGCACTTGGAATCAGACTGAGAACCCAGAGTAAAAGTTTCTCCTGCAACCCAGTCCTTTATGCTAGATGAACGAACGTCTCTCCACATGCTCAGTTCTGAGAGATAAGTGTGTGTGAAAGCCGTACTTTACCGAGCTTGTTGGGAACACAAAGTTTCTTTTCAGTTGCAATCTCCACTAATTACATATATATGGGTAGGTACTAGCTCCAACTCGGTTTACAGTGAAAACTGCAGGAACTTAAAACCGGCACTAGGAAACAGATTTAGAATCCAAGGAAATAGTTTCTTCTCCAACCCGTTCCCTTTGTGCTAGATGAACGAAAGTCTCTCCACATGCTCAGTTCTGAGAGATAAGTGAGTTTTAAAGCCGTCCTTCACCTAGCTTGTTGGGAACACAAAGTTTCTTTCTGTTGCAAATTCCACTCCATACATATATATGGGGAAGTACTAGCTTCAAATCTGTTTTACAGTGAAAACAGCAGGAATTTCAAACCGGCAGTTGGAATCAGCCTGAGGACCCAAAGTAAATGTTTCTCCTGCAACCCAATACTTTATGCTAGATGAACGAACGTCTCTCCACATGCTCAGTTCTGAGAGATAAGTGTGTGTGAAAACCGTACTTTACCGAGCTTGTTGAGAACACAAAGTTTCTTTTCAGTTGCAATCTCCACTAATTACTTATATATGGGTAGGTACTAGCTCCAACTCGGTTTTACAGTGAAAACTGCAGGAACTTAAAACCGGCACTAGGAAACAGATTTAGAATCCAAGGAAATAGTTTCTTCTGCAACCCGTTCCCTTTGTGCTAGATGAACGAAATTCTCTCCACATGCTCAGTTCTGAGAGATAAGTGTGTGTGAAAGCCGTCCTTCAACTAGCTTGTTGGGAACACATAGTTTCTTTTAAGTTGCCAATTCCACTTGATACATATATATGGGGAGTTACTAGATCCAACTCTTTTTACAGTGAAAACGGCAGGAAATTCAAATGGGCACTAGGAAACACTCTGAGAACCCAGAGTAAAGTTTCACCTGCAACCCTTTCACTTTGTGCTAGATGAACGAACGTCTCTCCACATGCTCAGTTCTGAGAGATAAGTGTGTGTGAAAGCCGTCCTTCACCTAGATTGTTGGGAACTCAAATATTCTTTTCAGTTGCAAACTCAACTCCATACATATATATGGTGAGGTACTAGCTCCAAATCCTTTTTACAGTGAAAACGGCAGGAATTTCAAACGGGCACTAGGAAACAGACTGAGAATCCAGAATAAAATTTCACCTGCAACTCGTTCCCTTTGTGCTATATGAACGAACGTCTCTCCAAATGCTCATTCTGAGAGAAAAGTGTGTGTGAAAGCCATCCTTCACCGAGCTTGTTGGGAACACAAAGTTTCTTTTCAGGTGACATCACCATTCCATGCATATCTATGGGTAGGTTCAAGCTCCAACTCGGTTTTACAGTGAAAACTGCAGGAACTACAAACCGGCACTAGGAAACAGACTGAGAAACCAGAGTAGAATTTTCCCCTGCAAACCGTTCCTTTTGTGCTAGATGAACGAACGTCTCTCCACATGCTCATTTCTGAGAGAAAAGTGTGTGTGAAAGCCGTCCTTCACATAGCTTTTTGGGAACACAAAAATTCTTTTCACGTGCAAACTCCACTCCATACATATATATGGGGAGGTACTAGTTAGAACTCGATTTTAGAGTGAAAACTGCTGGAAATTCAAACCGTCCCTAGGAAACAGACTGAGAAACCAGAGTAAAATTTTCACCTACAACCGGTTCCATTTGTTCTAGATGAACGAACATCTCTCCACATGCTCAGTTCTGAGAGATAAATGTGGGTGAAAGACGTCCTTCACCTATCTTGTTGGGAACACAAAGATTCTTTTCAGTTGCAAACCCCAATCCTTGCATATCTATGGGGAGGTACTAGCTCCAACTATTTTTTACAGTGAAAACTGCAGGAATTTCAAACCGGCACTAGGAAACAGACTGAGAATCCAGAGAAAAATGTCTCCTGCAAACAGTTCCCTTTGTGCTAGACGAACGAACGTCTCTCCACATGCTCAGTTCTGAGAGATAAGTGAGTGTTAAAGCCGTCCTTCACCTAGCTTGTTGGGAACACAAAGTTTCTTTCTGTTGCAAACTCCACTCCATACATATATATGGGGAAGTACTAGCTCCAAATCTGTTTTACATTGAAAACAGCAGGAATATCAAACCGGCACTTGGAATCAGCCTGAGAACCCAAAGTAAATGTTTCTCCTGCAACCCAGTCCTTTATGCTAGATGAACGAACGTCTCTCCACATGCTCAGTTCTGAGAGATAAGTGTGTGTGAAAGCCGTCCTTCACCTAGCTTCTTGGGAACACAAAGTTTCTTTTCAGTTGCAATCTACACTCCTTACTTATATATGGGTAGGTACTAGCTCCAACTCGGTTTTAAAGTGAAAATTGCAGGAACTTCAAACCGGCACTAGGAAACAGACTTAGAAACCAAGGAAATAGTTTCATCTGCAACCCGTTCCCTTTGTGCTAGATGAACGAACTTCTCTCCACATGCTCAGTTCTGAGAGATAATTGTGTGAGAAAGCCGTCCTTCACCTAGCTTGTTGGGAACACAAAGTTTCTATTCAGATGCAAATTCCACTCCATACATATTTATGGATAGGTACTAGCTCCACCACTCTTTTACAGTGAAAACTGCAGGAACTTCAAACCGGCACTTGGAATCAGACTGAGAACCCAGAGTAAAAGTTTCTCCTGCAACCCAGTCCTTTATGCTAGATGAACGAACGTCTCTCCACATGCTCAGTTCTGAGAGATAAGTGTGTGTGAAAGCTGTACTTTACCGAGCTTGTTGGGAACACAAAGTTTCTTTTCAGTTGCAATCTCCACTCCTTACATATATATGGGTAGGT
The DNA here is from genome assembly GCF_009834535.1 of Camelus ferus. Taxonomy (NCBI): domain Eukaryota; kingdom Metazoa; phylum Chordata; class Mammalia; order Artiodactyla; family Camelidae; genus Camelus; species Camelus ferus. The sequence continues at coordinate 65,842,202 of NC_045707.1, read as the reverse complement.
ACGAGCTCCAACTCGGTTTTACAGTGAAAACTGCAGGAACTTAAAACCGGCACTACGAAACAGACTTAGAAACCAAGGAAATAGTTTCTTCTGCAACCCGTTCCCTTTGTGCTAGTTGAACGAAATTCTCTCCACATGCTCAGTTCTGAGAGATAAGTGTGTGTGAAAGCCGTCCTTCACCTAGCTTGTTGGGAACACAAAGTTTCTTTTCAGTTGCCAATTCCACTCGATTCATATATATGGGGAGTTACTAGATCCAACTCGTTTTTACAGTGAAAACGGCAGGAAATTCAAATGGGCACTAGGAAACACTCTGAGAACCCAGAGTAAAGTTTCACCTGCAACCCTTTCACTTTGTGCTAGATGAACGAACGTCTCTCCACATGCTCAGTTCGGGGAGATAAGTGTGTGTGAAAGCTGTCCTTCAACTAGATTGTTGGGAACTCAAATATTCTTTTCAGTTGCAAACTCAACTCCATACATATATATGGTGAGATACTAGCTCCAAATCTTTTTTACAGTGAAATCGGCAGGAATTTCAAACGGGCACTAGGAAACAGACTGAGAATCCAGAATAAAATTTCACCTGCAAATCGTTCCCTTTGTGCTATATGAACGAACGTCTCTCCAAATGCTCAGTCTGAGAGAAAAGTGTGTGTGAAAGCCATCCTTCACCGAGCTTGTTGGGAACACAAAGTTTCTTTCCAGGTGATATCACCATTCCATGCATATCTATGGGTAGGTTCTAGCTCCAAATCGGTTTTACAGTGAAAACTGCAGGAACTACAAACCGGCACTAGGAAACAGACTGAGAAACCAGAGTAGAATTTTCCCCTGCAAACCGTTCCTTTTGTGCTAGATGAACGAACGTCTCTCCACATGCTCATTTCTGAGAGATAACTGTGTGTGAAAGCCGTCCTTCACATAGCTTTTTGGGAACACAAAAATTCTTTTCACGTGCAAACTCCACTCCATACATATATATGAGGAGGTACTAGTTCCAAATCGATTTTAGAGTGAAAACTGCTGGAAAATCAAACCGTCCCTAGGAAACAGACTGAGAAACCAGAGTAAAATTTTCACCTACAACCGGTTCCATTTGTTCTAGATGAACGAACATCTCTCCACATGCTCAGTTCTGAGAGATAAATGTGGGTGAAAGATGTCCTTCACCTATCTTGTTGGGAACACAAAGATTCTTTTCAGTTGCAAACTCCAATCCATGCATATCTATGGGGAGGTACTAGCTCCAACTATTTTTTACAGTGAAAATTGCAGGAATTTCAAACCGGCACTAGGAAACAGACTGAGAATCTAGAGAAAAAGTTTCTCCTGCAACCAGTTCCCTTTGTGCTAGATGAACGAACGTCTCTCCACATGCTCAGTTCTGAGAGATAAGTGAGTGTTAAAGCCGTCCTTCACCTAGCTTGTTGGGAACACAAAGTTTCTTTCTGTTGCAAACTCAACTCCATACATATATATGGGGAAGTACTAGCTCCAAATCTGTTTTACAGTGAAAACAGCAGGAATTTCAAACCGGCACTTGGAATCAGCCTGAGAACCCAAAGTAAATGTTTCTCCTGCAACCCAGTCCTTTATGCTAGATGAACGAACGTCTCTCCACATGCTCAGTTCTGAGAGATAAGTGTGTGTGAAAGCCGTCCTTCACCGAGCTTTTTGGGAACACAAAGTTTCTTTCCAGTTGCCAACTCCACTCCTTACATATATATGGGTAGGTACTAGCTCCAACTCGGTTTTACAGTGAAAACTGCAGGAACTTAAAACCGGCACTAGGAAACAGACTTAGAAACCAAGGAAATAGTATCTTCTGCAACCCGTTCCCTTTGTGCTAGTTGAACGAAATTCTCTCCACATGCTCAGTTCTGAGAGATAAGTGTGTGTGAAAGCCGTCCTTCACCTAGCTTGTTGGGAACACAAAGTTTCTTTTCAGTTGCCAATTCCACTCGATTCATATATATGGGGAGTTACTAGATCCAACTCGTTTTTACAGTGAAAACGGCAGGAAATTCAAATGGGCACTAGGAAACACTCTGAGAACCCAGAGTAAAGTTTCACCTGCAACCCTTTCACTTTGTGCTAGATGAACGAACGTCTCTCCACATGCTCAGTTCTGAGAGATAAGTGTGTGTGAAAGCCGTCCTTCACCTAGATTGTTGGGAACTCAAATATTCTTTTCAGTTGCAAACTCAACTCCATACATATATATGGTGAGGTACTAGCTCCAAATCCTTTTTACAGTGAAAACGGCAGGAATTTCAAACGGGCACTAGGAAACAGACTGAGAATCCAGAATAAAATTTCACCTGCAACTCGTTCCCTTTGTGCTATATGAACGAACGTCTCTCCAAATGCTCATTCTGAGAGAAAAGTGTGTGTGAAAGCCATCCTTCACCGAGCTTGTTGGGAACACAAAGTTTCTTTTCAGGTGACATCACCATTCCATGCATATCTATGGGTAGGTTCAAGCTCCAACTCGGTTTTACAGTGAAAACTGCAGGAACTACAAACCGGCACTAGGAAACAGACTGAGAAACCAGAGTAGAATTTTCCCCTGCAAACCGTTCCTTTTGTGCTAGATGAACGAACGTCTCTCCACATGCTCATTTCTGAGAGAAAAGTGTGTGTGAAAGCCGTCCTTCACATAGCTTTTTGGGAACACAAAAATTCTTTTCACGTGCAAACTCCACTCCATACATATATATGGGGAGGTACTAGTTAGAACTCGATTTTAGAGTGAAAACTGCTGGAAATTCAAACCGTCCCTAGGAAACAGACTGAGAAACCAGAGTAAAATTTTCACCTACAACCGGTTCCATTTGTTCTAGATGAACGAACATCTCTCCACATGCTCAGTTCTGAGAGATAAATGTGGGTGAAAGACGTCCTTCACCTATCTTGTTGGGAACACAAAGATTCTTTTCAGTTGCAAACCCCAATCCTTGCATATCTATGGGGAGGTACTAGCTCCAACTATTTTTTACAGTGAAAACTGCAGGAATTTCAAACCGGCACTAGGAAACAGACTGAGAATCCAGAGAAAAATGTCTCCTGCAAACAGTTCCCTTTGTGCTAGACGAACGAACGTCTCTCCACATGCTCAGTTCTGAGAGATAAGTGAGTGTTAAAGCCGTCCTTCACCTAGCTTGTTGGGAACACAAAGTTTCTTTCTGTTGCAAACTCCACTCCATACATATATATGGGGAAGTACTAGCTCCAAATCTGTTTTACATTGAAAACAGCAGGAATATCAAACCGGCACTTGGAATCAGCCTGAGAACCCAAAGTAAATGTTTCTCCTGCAACCCAGTCCTTTATGCTAGATGAACGAATGTCTCTCCACATGCTCAGTTCTGAGAGATAAGTGTGTGTGAAAGCCGTCCTTCACCTAGCTTCTTGGGAACACAAAGTTTCTTTTCAGTTGCAATCTACAATCCTTACTTATATATGGGTAGGTACTAGCTCCAACTCGGTTTTAAAGTGAAAATTGCAGGAACTTCAAACCGGCACTAGGAAACAGACTTAGAAACCAAGGAAATAGTTTCATCTGCAACCCGTTCCCTTTGTGCTAGATGAACGAACTTCTCTCCACATGCTCAGTTCTGAGAGATAATTGTGTGAGAAAGCCGTCCTTCACCTAGCTTGTTGGGAACACAAAGTTTCTATTCAGATGCAAATTCCACTCCATACATATTTATGGAGAGGTACTAGCTCCACCACTCTTTTACAGTGAAAACTGCAGGAACTTCAAACCGGCACTTGGAATCAGACTGAGAACCCAGAGTAAAAGTTTCTCCTGCAACCCAGTCCTTTATGCTAGATGAACGAACGTCTCTCCACATGCTCAGTTCTGAGAGATAAGTGTGTGTGAAAGCTGTACTTTACCGAGCTTGTTGGGAACACAAAGTTTCTTTTCAGTTGCAATCTCCACTCCTTACATATATATGGGTAGGTACGAGCTCCAACTCGGTTTTACAGTGAAAACTGCAGGAACTTAAAACCGGCACTACGAAACAGACTTAGAAACCAAGGAAATAGTTTCTTCTGCAACCCGTTCCCTTTGTGCTAGTTGAACGAAATTCTCTCCACATGCTCAGTTCTGAGAGATAAGTGTGTGTGAAAGCCGTCCTTCACCTAGCTTGTTGGGAACACAAAGTTTCTTTTCAGTTGCCAATTCCACTCGATTCATATATATGGGGAGTTACTAGATCCAACTCGTTTTTACAGTGAAAACGGCAGGAAATTCAAATGGGCACTAGGAAACACTCTGAGAACCCAGAGTAAAGTTTCACCTGCAACCCTTTCACTTTGTGCTAGATGAACGAACGTCTCTCCACATGCTCAGTTCGGGGAGATAAGTGTGTGTGAAAGCTGTCCTTCAACTAGATTGTTGGGAACTCAAATATTCTTTTCAGTTGCAAACTCAACTCCATACATATATATGGTGAGGTACTAGCTCCAAATCTTTTTTACAGTGAAATCGGCAGGAATTTCAAACGGGCACTAGGAAACAGACTGAGAATCCAGAATAAAATTTCACCTGCAACTCGTTCCCTTTGTGCTATATGAACGAACGTCTCTCCAAATGCTCAGTCTGAGAGAAAAGTGTGTGTGAAAGCCATCCTTCACAGAGCTTGTTGGGAACACAAAGTTTCTTTCCAGGTGACATCACCATTCCATGCATATCTATGGGTATGTTCTAGCTCCAAATCGGTTTTACAGTGAAAACTGCAGGAACTACAAACCGGCACTAGGAAACAGACTGAGAAACCAGAGTAGAATTTTCCCCTGCAAACCGTTCCTTTTGTGCTAGATGAACGAACGTCTCTCCACATGCTCATTTCTGAGAGATAACTGTGTGTGAAAGCCGTCCTTCACATAGCTTTTTGGGAACACAAAAATTCTTTTCACGTGCAAACTCCACTCCATACATATATATGAGGAGGTACTAGTTCCAAATCGATTTTAGAGTGAAAACTGCTGGAAAATCAAACCGTCCCTAGGAAACAGACTGAGAAAACCAGAGTAAAATTTTCACCTACAACCGGTTCCATTTGTTCTAGATGAACGAACATCTCTCCACATGCTCAGTTCTGAGAGATAAATGTGGGTGAAAGATGTCCTTCACCTATCTTGTTGGGAACACAAAGATTCTTTTCAGTTGCAAACTCCAATCCATGCATATCTATGGGGAGGTACTAGCTCCAACTATTTTTTACAGTGAAAATTGCAGGAATTTCAAACCGGCACTAGGAAACAGACTGAGAATCTAGAGAAAAAGTTTCTCCTGCAACCAGTTCCCTTTGTGCTAGATGAACGAACGTCTCTCCACATGCTCAGTTCTGAGAGATAAGTGAGTGTTAAAGCCGTCCTTCACCTAGCTTGTTGGGAACACAAAGTTTCTTTCTGTTGCAAACTCAACTCCATACATATATATGGGGAAGTACTAGCTCCAAATCTGTTTTACAGTGAAAACAGCAGGAATTTCAAACCGGCACTTGGAATCAGCCTGAGAACCCAAAGTAAATGTTTCTCCTGCAACCCAGTCCTTTATGCTAGATGAACGAACGTCTCTCCACATGCTCAGTTCTGAGAGATAAGTGTGTGTGAAAGCCGTCCTTCACCGAGCTTTTTGGGAACACAAAGTTTCTTTCCAGTTGCCAACTCCACTCCTTACATATATATGGGTAGGTACTAGCTCCAACTCGGTTTTACAGTGAAAACTGCAGGAACTTAAAACCGGCACTAGGAAACAGACTTAGAAACCAAGGAAATAGTATCTTCTGCAACCCGTTCCCTTTGTGCTAGTTGAACGAAATTCTCTCCACATGCTCAGTTCTGAGAGATAAGTGGTGTGTGAAAGCCGTCCTTCACCTAGCTTGTTGGGAACACAAAGTTTCTTTTCAGTTGCCAATTCCACTCGATTCATATATATGGGGAGTTACTAGATCCAACTCGTTTTTTACAGTGAAAACGGCAGGAAATTCAAATGGGCACTAGGAAACACTCTGAGAACCCAGAGTAAAGTTTCACCTGCAACCCTTTCACTTTGTGCTAGATGAACGAACGTCTCTCCACATGCTCAGTTCTGAGAGATAAGTGTGTGTGAAAGCCGTCCTTCACCTAGATTGTTGGGAACTCAAATATTCTTTTCAGTTGCAAACTCAACTCCATACATATATATGGTGAGGGTACTAGCTCCAAATCCTTTTTACAGTGAAAACGGCAGGAATTTCAAACGGGCACTAGGAAACAGACTGAGAATCCAGAATAAAATTTCACCTGCAACTCGTTCCCTTTGTGCTATATGAACGAACGTCTCTCCAATGCTCATTCTGAGAGAAAAGTGTGTGTGAAAGCCATCCTTCACCGAGCTTGTTGGGAACACAAGTTTCTTTTCAGGTGACATCACCATTCCATGCATATCTATGGGTAGGTTCAAGCTCCAACTCGGTTTTACAGTGAAAACTGCAGGAACTACAAACCGGCACTAGGAAACAGACTGAGAAACCAGAGTAGAATTTTCCCCTGCAAACCGTTCCTTTTGTGCTAGATGAACGAACGTCTCTCCACATGCTCATTTCTGAGAGAAAAGTGTGTGTGAAAGCCGTCCTTCACATAGCTTTTTGGGAACACAAAAATTCTTTTCACGTGCAAACTCCACTCCATACATATATATGGGGAGGTACTAGTTAGAACTCGATTTAGAGTGAAAACTGCTGGAAATTCAAACCGTCCCTAGGAAACAGACTGAGAAACCAGAGTAAAATTTTCACCTACAACCGGTTCCATTTGTTCTAGATGAACGAACATCTCTCCACATGCTCAGTTCTGAGAGATAAATGTGGGTGAAAGACGTCCTTCACCTATCTTGTTGGGAACACAAAGATTCTTTTCAGTTGCAAACCCCAATCCTTGCATATCTATGGGGAGGTACTAGCTCCAACTATTTTTTACAGTGAAAACTGCAGGAATTTCAAACCGGCACTAGGAAACAGACTGAGAATCCAGAGAAAAATGTCTCCTGCAAACAGTTCCCTTTGTGCTAGACGAACGAACGTCTCTCCACATGCTCAGTTCTGAGAGATAAGTGAGTGTTAAAGCCGTCCTTCACCTAGCTTGTTGGGAACACAAAGTTTCTTTCTGTTGCAAACTCCACTCCATACATATATATGGGGAAGTACTAGCTCCAAATCTGTTTTACATTGAAAACAGCAGGAATATCAAACCGGCACTTGGAATCAGCCTGAGAACCCAAAGTAAATGTTTCTCCTGCAACCCAGTCCTTTATGCTAGATGAACGAACGTCTCTCCACATGCTCAGTTCTGAGAGATAAGTGTGTGTGAAAGCCGTCCTTCACCTAGCTTCTTGGGAACACAAAGTTTCTTTTCAGTTGCAATCTACACTCCTTACTTATATATGGGTAGGTACTAGCTCCAACTCGGTTTTAAAGTGAAAATTGCAGGAACTTCAAACCGGCACTAGGAAACAGACTTAGAAACCAAGGAAATAGTTTCATCTGCAACCCGTTCCCTTTGTGCTAGATGAACGAACTTCTCTCCACATGCTCAGTTCTGAGAGATAATTGTGTGAGAAAGCCGTCCTTCACCTAGCTTGTTGGGAACACAAAGTTTCTATTCAGATGCAAATTCCACTCCATACATATTTATGGAGAGGTACTAGCTCCACCACTCTTTTACAGTGAAAACTGCAGGAACTTCAAACCGGCACTTGGAATCAGACTGAGAACCCAGAGTAAAAGTTTCTCCTGCAACCCAGTCCTTTATGCTAGATGAACGAACGTCTCTCCACATGCTCAGTTCTGAGAGATAAGTGTGTGTGAAAAGCTGTACTTTACCGAGCTTGTTTGGGAACACAAAGTTTCTTTTCAGTTGCAATCTCCACTCCTTACATATATATGGGTAGGTACGAGCTCCAACTCGGTTTTACAGTGAAAACTGCAGGAACTTAAACCGGCACTACGAAACAGACTTAGAAACCAAGGAAATAGTATCTTCTGCAACCCGTTCCCTTTGTGCTAGTTGAACGAAATTCTCTCCACATGCTCAGTTCTGAGAGATAAGTGTGTGTGAAAGCCGTCCTTCACCTAGCTTGTTGGGAACACAAAGTTTCTTTTCAGTTGCCAATTCCACTCGATTCATATATATGGGGAGTTACTAGATCCAACTCGTTTTTACAGTGAAAACGGCAGGAAATTCAAATGGGCACTAGGAAAACACTCTGAGAACCCAGAGTAAAGTTTCACCTGCAACCCTTTCACTTTGTGCTAGATGAACGAACGTCTCTCCACATGCTCAGTTCTGAGAGATAAGTGTGTGTGAAAGCCGTCCTTCACCTAGATTGTTGGGAACTCAAATATTCTTTTCAGTTGCAAACTCAACTCCATACATATATATGGTGAGGTACTAGCTCCAAATCCTTTTTACAGTGAAAACGGCAGGAATTTCAAACGGGCACTAGGAAACAGACTGAGAATCCAGAATAAAATTTCACCTGCAACTCGTTCCCTTTGTGCTATATGAACGAACGTCTCTCCAAATGCTCATTCTGAGAGAAAAGTGTGTGTGAAAGCCATCCTTCACCGAGCTTGTTGGGAACACAAAGTTTCTTTTCAGGTGACATCACCATTCCATGCATATCTATGGGTAGGTTCAAGCTCCAACTCGGTTTTACAGTGAAAACTGCAGGAACTACAAACCGGCACTAGGAAACAGACTGAGAAACCAGAGTAGAATTTTCCCCTGCAAACCGTTCCTTTTGTGCTAGATGAACGAACGTCTCTCCACATGCTCATTTCTGAGAGAAAAGTGTGTGTGAAAGCCGTCCTTCACATAGCTTTTTGGGAACACAAAAAATTCTTTTCACGTGCAAACTCCACTCCATACATATATATGGGGAGGTACTAGTTAGAACTCGATTTTAGAGTGAAACTGCTGGAAATTCAAACCGTCCCTAGGAAACAGACTGAGAAACCAGAGTAAAATTTTCACCTACAACCGGTTCCATTTGTTCTAGATGAACGAACATCTCTCCACATGCTCAGTTCTGAGAGATAAATGTGGGTGAAAGACGTCCTTCACCTATCTTGTTGGGAACACAAAGATTCTTTCAGTTGCAAAACCCCAATCCTTGCATATCTATGGGGAGGTACTAGCTCCAACTATTTTTTACAGTGAAAACTGCAGGAATTTCAAACCGGCACTAGGAAACAGACTGAGAATCCAGAGAAAAATGTCTCCTGCAAACAGTTCCCTTTGTGCTAGACGAACGAACGTCTCTCCACATGCTCAGTTCTGAGAGATAAGTGAGTGTTAAAGCCGTCCTTCACCTAGCTTGTTGGGAACACAAAGTTTCTTTCTGTTGCAAACTCCACTCCATACATATATATGGGGAAGTACTAGCTCCAAATCTGTTTTACATTGAAAACAGCAGGAATATCAAACCGGCACTTGGAATCAGCCTGAGAACCCAAAGTAAATGTTTCTCCTGCAACCCAGTCCTTTATGCTAGATGAACGAACGTCTCTCCACATGCTCAGTTCTGAGAGATAAGTGTGTGTGAAAGCCGTCCTTCACCTAGCTTCTTGGGAACACAAAGTTTCTTTTCAGTTGCAATCTACACTCCTTACTTATATATGGGTAGGTACTAGCTCCAACTCGGTTTTAAAGTGAAAATTGCAGGAACTTCAAACCGGCACTAGGAAACAGACTTAGAAACCAAGGAAATAGTTTCATCTGCAACCCGTTCCCTTTGTGCTAGATGAACGAACTTCTCTCCACATGCTCAGTTCTGAGAGATAATTGTGTGAGAAAGCCGTCCTTCACCTAGCTTGTTGGGAACACAAAGTTCTATTCAGATGCAAATTCCACTCCATACATATTTATGGAGAGGTACTAGCTCCACCACTCTTTTACAGTGAAAACTGCAGGAACTTCAAACCGGCACTTGGAATCAGACTGAGAACCCAGAGTAAAAGTTTCTCCTGCAACCCAGTCCTTTATGCTAGATGAACGAACGTCTCTCCACATGCTCAGTTCTGAGAGATAAGTGGTGTGTGAAAGCTGTACTTTACCGAGCTTGTTGGGAACACAAAGTTCTTTTCAGTTGCAATCTCCACTCCTTACATATATATGGGTAGGTACGAGCTCCAACTCGGTTTTACAGTGAAAACTGCAGGAACTTAAAACCGGCACTACGAAACAGACTTAGAAACCAAGGAAATAGTATCTTCTGCAACCCGTTCCCTTTGTGCTAGTTGAACGAAATTCTCTCCACATGCTCAGTTCTGAGAGATAAGTGTGTGTGAAAGCCGTCCTTCACCTAGCTTGTTGGGAACACAAAGTTTCTTTTCAGTTGCCAATTCCACTCGATTCATATATATGGGGAGTTACTAGATCCAACTCGTTTTTACAGTGAAAACGGCAGGAAATTCAAATGGGCACTAGGAAACACTCTGAGAACCCAGAGTAAAGTTTCACCTGCAACCCTTTCACTTTGTGCTAGATGAACGAACGTCTCTCCACATGCTCAGTTCTGAGAGATAAGTGTGTGTGAAAGCCGTCCTTCACCTAGATTGTTGGGAACTCAAATATTCTTTTCAGTTGCAAACTCAACTCCATACATATATATGGTGAGGTACTAGCTCCAAATCCTTTTTACAGTGAAAACGGCAGGAATTTCAAACGGGGCACTAGGAAACAGACTGAGAATCCAGAATAAAAATTTCACCTGCAACTCGTTCCCTTTGTGCTATATGAACGAACGTCTCTCCAAATGCTCATTCTGAGAGAAAAGTGTGTGTGAAAGCCATCCTTCACCGAGCTTGTTGGGAACACAAAGTTTCTTTTCAGGTGACATCACCATTCCATGCATATCTATGGGTAGGTTCAAGCTCCAACTCGGTTTTACAGTGAAAACTGCAGGAACTACAAACCGGCACTAGGAAACAGACTGAGAAACCAGAGTAGAATTTTCCCCTGCAAACCGTTCCTTTTGTGCTAGATGAACGAACGTCTCTCCACATGCTCATTTCTGAGAGAAAAGTGTGTGTGAAAGCCGTCCTTCACATAGCTTTTTGGGAACACAAAAATTCTTTTCACGTGCAAATTCCACTCCATACATATATATGGGGAGGTACTAGTTAGAACTCGATTTTAGAGTGAAAACTGCTGGAAATTCAAAACCGTCCCTAGGAAACAGACTGAGAAACCAGAGTAAAATTTTCACCTACAAACCGGTTCCATTTGTTCTAGATGAACGAACATCTCTCCACATGCTCAGTTCTGAGAGATAAATGTGGGTGAAAGACGTCCTTCACCTATCTTGTTGGGAACACAAAGATTCTTTTCAGTTGCAAACCCCAATCCTTGCATATCTATGGGGAGGTACTAGCTCCAACTATTTTTTACAGTGAAAACTGCAGGAATTTCAAACCGGCACTAGGAAACAGACTGAGAATCCAGAGAAAAATGTCTCCTGCAAACAGTTCCCTTTGTGCTAGACGAACGAACGTCTCTCCACATGCTCAGTTCTGAGAGATAAGTGAGTGTTAAAGCCGTCCTTCACCTAGCTTGTTGGGAACACAAAGTTTCTTTCTGTTGCAAACTCCACTCCATACATATATATGGGGAAGTACTAGCTCCAAATCTGTTTTACATTGAAAACAGCAGGAATATCAAACCGGCACTTGGAATCAGCCTGAGAACCCAAAGTAAATGTTTCTCCTGCAAACCCAGTCCTTTATGCTAGATGAACGAACGTCTCTCCACATGCTCAGTTCTGAGAGATAAGTGTGTGTGAAAGCCGTCCTTCACCTAGCTTCTTGGGAACACAAAGTTTCTTTTCAGTTGCAATCTACACTCCTTACTTATATATGGGTAGGTACTAGCTCCAACTCGGTTTTTAAAGTGAAAATTGCAGGAACTTCATACCGGCACTAGGAAACAGACTTAGAAACCAAGGAAATAGTTTCATCTGCAACCCGTTCCCTTTGTGCTAGACGAACGAACTTCTCTCCACATGCTCAGATCTGAGAGATAATTGTGTGAGAAAGCCGTCCTTCACCTAGCTTGTTGGGAACACAAAGTTTCTATTCAGATGCAAATTCCACTCCATACATATTTATGGAGAGGTACTAGCTCCACCACTCTTTTACAGTGAAAACTGCAGGAACTTCAAACCGGCACTTGGAATCAGACTGAGAACCCAGAGTAAAAGTTTCTCCTGCAACCCAGTCCTTTATGCTAGATGAACGAACGTCTCTCCACATGCTCAGTTCTGAGAGATAAGTGTGTGTGAAAGCTGTACTTTACCGAGCTTGTTGGGAACACAAAGTTTCTTTTCAGTTGCAATCTCCACTCCTTACATATATATGGGTAGGTACGAGCTCCAACTCGGTTTTACAGTGAAAACTGCAGGAACTTAAAACCGGCACTACGAAACAGACTTAGAAACCAAGGAAATAGTTTCTTTCTGCAACCCGTTCCCTTTGTGCTAGTTGAACGAAATTCTCTCCAACATGCTCAGTTCTGAGAGATAAGTGTGTGTGAAAGCCGTCCTTCACCTAGCTTGTTGGGAACACAAAGTTTCTTTTCAGTTGCCTATTCCACTCGATTCATATATATGGGGAGTTACTAGATCCAACTCGTTTTACAGTGAAAACGGCAGGAAATTCAAATGGGCACTAGGAAACACTCTGAGAACCCAGAGTAAAGTTTCACCTGCAACCCTTTCACTTTGTGCTAGATGAACGAACGTCTCTCCACATGCTCAGTTCTGAGAGATAAGTGTGTGTGAAAGCCGTCCTTCACCTAGATTGTTGGGAACTCAAATATTCTTTTCAGTTGCAAACTCAAATCCATACATATATATGGTGAGGTACTAGCTCCAAATCCTTTTTACAGTGAAAACGGCAGGAATTTCAAACGGGCACTAGGAAACAGACTGAGAATCCAGAATAAAATTTCACCTGCAACTCGTTCCCTTTGTGCTATATGAACGAACGTCTCTCCAAATGCTCATTCTGAGAGAAAAGTGTGTGTGAAAGCCATCCTTCACCGAGCTTGTTGGGAACACAAAGTTTCTTTTCAGGTGACAATCACCATTCCATGCATATCTATGGGTAGGTTTCAAGCTCCAACTCGGTTTTACAGTGAAAACTGCAGGAACTACAAACCGGCACTAGGAAACAGACTGAGAAACCAGAGTAGAATTTTCCCCTGCAAACCGTTCCTTTTGTGCTAGATGAACGAACGTCTCTCCACATGCTCATTTCTGAGAGAAAAGTGTGTGTGAAAGCCGTCCTTCACATAGCTTTTTGGGAACACAAAAATTCTTTTCACGTGCAAACTCCACTCCATACATATATATGGGGAGGTACTAGTTAGAACTCGATTTTAGAGTGAAAACTGCTGGAAATTCAAACCGTCCCTAGGAAACAGACTGAGAAACCAGAGTAAAATTTTCACCTACAACCGGTTCCATTTGTTCTAGATGAACGAACATCTCTCCACATGCTCAGTTCTGAGAGATAAATGTGGGTGAAAGACGTCCTTCACCTATCTTGTTGGGAACACAAAGATTCTTTTCAGTTGCAAACCCCAATCCTTGCATATCTATGGGGAGGTACTAGCTCCAACTATTTTTTACAGTGAAAACTGCAGGAATTTCAAACCGGCACTAGGAAACAGACTGAGAATCCAGAGAAAAATGTCTCCTGCAAACAGTTCCCTTTGTGCTAGACGAACGAACGTCTCTCCACATGCTCAGTTCTGAGAGATAAGTGAGTGTTAAAGCCGTCCTTCACCTAGCTTGTTGGGAACACAAAGTTTCTTTCTGTTGCAAACTCCACTCCATACATATATATGGGGAAGTACTAGCTCCAAATCTGTTTTACATTGAAAACAGCAGGAATATCAAACCGGCACTTGGAATCAGCCTGAGAACCCAAAGTAAATGTTTCTCCTGCAACCCAGTCCTTTATGCTAGATGAACGAACGTCTCTCCACATGCTCAGTTCTGAGAGATAAGTGTGTGTGAAAGCCGTCCTTCACCTAGCTTCTTGGGAACACAAAGTTTCTTTTCAGTTGCAATCTACACTCCTTACTTATATATGGGTAGGTACTAGCTCCAACTCGGTTTTAAAGTGAAAATTGCAGGAACTTCAAACCGGCACTAGGAAACAGACTTAGAAACCAAGGAAATAGTTTCATCTGCAACCCGTTCCCTTTGTGCTAGATGAACGAACTTCTCTCCACATGCTCAGTTCTGAGAGATAATTGTGTGAGAAAGCCGTCCTTCACCTAGCTTGTTGGGAACACAAAGTTTCTATTCAGATGCAAATTCCACTCCATACATATTTATGGAGAGGTACTAGCTCCACCACTCTTTTACAGTGAAAACTGCAGGAACTTCAAACCGGCACTTGGAATCAGACTGAGAACCCAGAGTAAAGTTTCTCCTGCAACCCAGTCCTTTATGCTAGATGAACGAACGTCTCTCCACATGCTCAGTTCTGAGAGATAAGTGTGTGTGAAAGCTGTACTTTACCGAGCTTGTTGGGAACACAAAGTTTCTTTTCAGTTGCAATCTCCACTCCTTACATATATATGGGTAGGTACGAGCTCCAACTCGGTTTTACAGTGAAAACTGCAGGAACTTAAAACCGGCACTACGAAACAGACTTAGAAACCAAGGAAATAGTTTCTTCTGCAACCCGTTCCCTTTGTGCTAGTTGAACGAAATTCTCTCCACATGCTCAGTTCTGAGAGATAAGTGTGTGTGAAAGCCGTCCTTCACCTAGCTTGTTGGAACACAAAGTTTCTTTCAGTTGCCAATTCCACTCGATTCATATATATGGGGAGTTACTAGATCCAACTCGTTTTTACAGTGAAAACGGCAGGAAATTCAAATGGGCACTAGGAAACACTCTGAGAACCCAGAGTAAAGTTTCACCTGCAACCCTTTCACTTTGTGCTAGATGAACGAACGTCTCTCCACATGCTCAGTTCTGAGAGATAAGTGTGTGTGAAAAGCCGTCCTTCACCTAGATTGTTGGGAACTCAAATATTCTTTTCAGTTGCAAACTCAAATCCATACATATATATGGTGAGGTACTAGCTCCAAATCCTTTTTACAGTGAAAACGGCAGGAATTTCAAACGGGCACTAGGAAACAGACTGAGAATCCAGAATAAAATTTCACCTGCAACTCGTTCCCTTTGTGCTATATGAACGAACGTCTCTCCAAATGCTCATTCTGAGAGAAAAGTGTGTGTGAAAGCCATCCTTCACCGAGCTTGTTGGGAACACAAAGTTTCTTTCAGGTGACATCACCATTCCATGCATATCTATGGGTAGGTTCTAGCTCCAACTCGGTTTTACAGTGAAAACTGCAGGAACTACAAACCGGCACTAGGAAACAGACTGAGAAACCAGAGTAGAATTTTCCCCTGCAAACCGTTCCTTTTGTGCTAGATGAACGAACGTCTCTCCACATGCTCATTTCTGAGAGATAAGTGTGTGTGAAAGCCGTCCTTCACATAGCTTTTTGGGAACACCAAGATTCTTTTCACGTGCAAACTCCACTCCATACATATATATGGGGAGGTACTAGTTAGAACTCGATTTTAGAGTGAAAACTGCTGGAAATTCAAACCGTCCCTAGGAAACAGACTGAGAAACCAGAGTAAAATTTTCACCTACAACCGGATCCATTTGTTCTAGATGAACGAACATCTCTCCACATGCTCAGTTCTGAAGAGATAAATGTGGGTGAAAGACGTCCTTCACCTATCTTGTTGGGAACACAAAGATTCTTTTCAGTTGCAAACCCCAATCCTTGCATATCTATGGGGAGGTACTAGCTCCAACTATTTTTTACAGTGAAAACTGCAGGAATTTCAAACCGGCACTAGGAAACAGACTGAGAATCCAGAGAAAAATGTCTCCTGCAAACAGTTCCCTTTGTGCTAGACGAACGAACGTCTCTCCACATGCTCAGTTCTGAGAGATAAGTGAGTGTTAAAGCCGTCCTTCACCTAGCTTGTTGGGAACACAAAGTTTCTTTCTGTTGCAAACTCCACTCCATACATATATATGGGGAAGTACTAGCTCCAAATCTGTTTTACATTGAAAACAGCAGGAATATCAAACCGGCACTTGGAATCAGCCTGAGAACCCAAAGTAAATGTTTCTCCTGCAACCCAGTCCTTTATGCTAGATGAACGAACGTCTCTCCACATGCTCAGTTCTGAGAGATAAGTGTGTGTGAAAGCCGTCCTTCACCTAGCTTCTTGGGAACACAAAGTTTCTTTTCAGTTGCAATCTACACTCCTTACTTATATATGGGTAGGTACTAGCTCCAACTCGGTTTTAAAGTGAAAATTGCAGGAACTTCAAACCGGCACTAGGAAACAGACTTAGAAACCAAGGAAATAGTTTCATCTGCAACCCGTTCCCTTTGTGCTAGATGAACGAACTTCTCTCCACATGCTCAGTTCTGAGAGATAATTGTGTGAGAAAGCCGTCCTTCACCTAGCTTGTTGGGAACACAAAGTTTCTATTCAGATGCAAATTCCACTCCATACATATTTATGGAGAGGGTACTAGCTCCACCACTCTTTTACAGTGAAAACTGCAGGAACTTCAAACCGGCACTTGGAATCAGACTGAGAACCCAGAGTAAAAGTTTCTCCTGCAACCCAGTCCTTTATGCTAGATGAACGAACGTCTCTCCACATGCTCAGTTCTGAGAGATAAGTGTGTGTGAAAGCCGTACTTTACCGAGCTTGTTGGGAACACAAAGTTTCTTTTCAGTTGCAATCTCCACTCCTTACATATATATGGGTAGGTAAGAGCTCCAACTCGGTTTTACAGTGAAAACTGCAGGAACTTCAAACCGGCACTAGGAAACAGACTTAGAAACCAAGGAAATAGTTTCTTCTGCAACCCGTTCCCTTTGTGCTAGATGAACGAAATTCTCTCCACATGCTCATTTCTGAGAGATAAGTGTGTGTGAAAGCCGTCCTTCATCTAGCTTGTTGGGAAAACAAAGTTTCTTTTCAGTTGCCAATTCCACTCGATACATATATATGGGGAGTTACTAGATCCAACTCGTTTTTACAGTGAAAACGGCAGGAAATTCAAATGGGCACTAGGAAACACTCTGAGAACCCAGAGTAAAGTTTCACCTGCAACCCTTTCACTTTGTGCTAGATGAACGAACGTCTCTCCACATGCTCAGTTCTGAGAGATAAGTGTGTGTGAAAGCCGTCCTTCACCTAGATTGTTGGGAACTCAAATATTCTTTTCAGTTGCAAACTCAACTCCATACATATATATGGGGAGGTACTAGCTCCAAATCTTTTTTACAGTGAAATCGGCAGGAATTTCAAACGGGCACTAGGAAACAGACTGAGAATCCAGAATAAAATTTCACCTGCAACTCGTTCCCTTTGTGCTATATCGAACGTCTCTCCAAATGCTCAGTCTGAGAGAAAAGTGTGTGTGAAAGCCATCCTTCACCGAGCTTGTTGGGAACACAAAGTTTCTTTCCAGGTGATATCACCATTCCATGCATATCTATGGGTAGGTTCTAACTCCAACTCGGTTTTACAGTGAAAACTGCAGGAACTACAAACCGGCACTAGGAAACAGACTGAGAAACCAGAGTAGAATTTTCCCCTGCAAACCGTTCCTTTTGTGCTAGATGAACGAACGTCTCTCCACATGCTCATTTCTGAGAGATAAGTTGTGTGAAAGCCGTCCTTCACATAGCTTTTTGGGAACACAAGATTCTTTTCACGTGCAAACTCCACTCCATACATATATATGGGGAGGTACTAGTTCCAACTCGATTTTAGAGTGAAAACTGCTGGAAATTCAAACCGTCCCTAGGAAACAGACTGAGAAACCAGAGTAAAATTTTCACCTACAACCGGTTCCATTTGTTCTAGATGAACGAACATCTCTCCACATGCTCAGTTCTGAAGAGATAAATGTGGGTGAAAGACGTCCTTCACCTATCTTGTTGGGAACACAAAGATTCTTTTCAGTTGCAAACTCCAATCCTTGCATATCTATGGGGAGGTACTAGCTCCAACTATTTTTTACAGTGAAAACTGCAGGAATTTCAAACCGGCACTAGGAAACAGACTGAGAATCCAGAGAAAAAGTTTCTCCTGCAACCAGTTCCCTTTGTGCTAGATGAACGAACTGTCTCTCCACATGCTCAGTTCTGAGAGATAAGTGAGTTTTAAAGCCGTCCTTCACCTAGCTTGTTGGGAACACAAAGTTTCTTTCTGTTGCAAACTCCACTCCATACATATATATGGGGAAGTACTAGCTCCAAAATCTGTTTTACAGTGAAAACAGCAGGAATTTCAAACCGGCACTTGGAAATCAGCCTGAGAACCAAAGTATAATGTTTCTCCTGCAACCATCCCTTTAGGCTAGATGAACGAACGTCTCACCTACTGCTCAGTTCTGAGAGATAAGTGTGTGTGAAGCCTTCCTTCACCGAGCTTCTTGGGAACACAAAGTTTCTTCAGTTGCCAATCTACACTCCTTACTATATATATGGGTAGGTTACTAGCTCCAACTCGGTTTTAAGTGAAAATTGCAGGAACTTCAAACCGGCACTAGGAAACAGACTTAGAAACCAAGGAAATATTTTCAACTGCAACCCGTTCCCTTTGTGCTAGATGAACGAACTTCTCTCCACATGCTCAGTTCTGAGAGATAAGTGGTGTGAGAAAGCCGTCCTTCACCTAGCTTGTTGGGAACACACAGTTTCTATTCACGATGCAAATCCACTCCATACATATTTAGGAGAGGTACTAGCTCCACCACTCTTTTACAGTGAAAACTGCAGGAACTTCAAACCGGCACTTGGAATCAGACTGAGAACGCAGATTAAAGTTTCTCCTGCAACCGGTCCTTTATGCTAGATGAACGAACGTCTCTCCACATGCTCAGTTCTGAGAGATAAGTGTGTGTGAAAGCCGTACTTACCGAGCTTGTTGGGAACACAAAGTTTCTTTTCAGTTGCAATCTCCACTCCTTACATATATATGGGTAGGTACGAGCTCCAACTCGGTTTTACAGTGAAAACTGCAGGAACTTTAAACCGGCACTATGAAACAGACTTAGAAACCAAGGAAATAGTTTCTTCTGCAACCCGTTCCCTTTGTGCTAGATGAACGAAATTCTCTCCACATGCTCAGTTCTGAGAGATAAGTGTGTGTGAAAGCCGTCCTTCACCTAGCTTGTTGGGAACACATAGTTTCCTTTCAGGTGCAAACTCCAATCCATACATATTTATGGGTAGGTCTTAGCTCCTAACTCTGTTTTACAGTGAAAACAGCAGGAACTATCAAAATCGGCACTAGGAAACTCAGACTGAGAATCCAATAAAATGTTTCTCCTGCAACCCAGGGCCCTTTACTGCCTAGCATGAAGGAACGTCTCTCCATCATGCTCAGTTTCTAAGAGATAGGTGTGGTGTGAAAGCCGTCCTTCACCGAGCTTCTTGGGGAACACAAAGTTTCTTCAGTTGCTCATCTCCACTCCATACATATCTATGGGTAGGGTAATAGCTCAAACTCCGGTTTTACAGTGAAAATTGCAGGAAATTCAAAAACGGCACTAGGACACAGCACTAGAAACCAAGTGTAAATAGTGTCTCCTGCACAACCAGTTCCATCTGTGCTTAGATGAACGAAACTTCTCTCCACATGCTCAGTTCTGGAGTATAAGTGTGTGTGAAAGTCCGTCCTTTCACCTAGCTTGATTGGAACACAAAGATTCTATTCAGATTGCAAACTCCACTCCATACATATATATGGAGAGGGTACTAGCTCCAACTCCTTTTTACAGTGAAAACTGCAGGAAACTTCAAACCGGCCCTAGGAAACAGACTGAGAAACAAGGTTTATAGTTTCTCCTTCAACCCATTCCCTTTATGCTAAATGAACGAAAGTCTCTCCAAATGCTCAGTTCTGAGATTTAATTGTGTTTGAAAGCCGTCCTTCACCTATCTTGTTGGAAACACAAAGTTATTTTCAGTTGCAAACTCCACTCCATTCATATTTATGGGGATTTAATAGCACCAACTAGATTTTATTGTGAAAACTGCAGGAATTTCAAACCGGCACTAGGAAACAGACTGAGAAACCAGAGTAAAAGATTCTCCTGCAACCCGTTACCTTGTGCTAGATGAACGAACGTCTCTCCACATGCTCAATTCTGAGAGATAAGTGTGTGTGAAATCCGCCCTTCACATATCTTGTTGGGAACACAAAGTTTCTTTTCAGTTGCAAACTCCACTCCATACATACATATGGGGAAGTACTAGTCCCAACTCTGTGTTACAGTTAAAACTGCAGGAATTTCTAACCGGCACTAGGAATCAGACTGAGAACCCAGAGTAAAAATTTCTCCTGCAAACAGTTCCCTTTCTGCTAGATGAACGAACGTCTCTCCACATGCTCAGTTCTGAGAGAAAATTGTGTGTGAAATCCGTCCTCACCGAGATTGTTGGGAACACAAAGTTTCTTTTCAGTTGACATTTCCAATCCATATATATCTAAGGGGAAGTATTAGCTCCAACTCGGTTTAACAGTGAAAAATGCTGGAACTTCAAACCGGCACTAGGAAAGAGACTAAGAAACCAGAGTAAAAGTTTCCCCTGCAAGCCTTTCCTTTTGTGCTAGATGAACGAACGTCTCTCCACATGCTCAGTTCTGAGAGGTAAGAGTGTGTGAATGCCGTCCTTCACCTATCTTGCTGGGAACACAAAGTTTCTTTTCAGTTACCAACTCCAATCCATACCTATCTATGGGGAGGTACTAGCTCCAACACGATTTTACTGTGAAAACTCAGGAACTTCATAACGGCACTAGGAAACAGACTGAGAAACCAGAGAAAATGTTTGTCCTGCAACCCGTTCAATTTGTGCTAGATGAACGAACGTCTATCCAGATGCTCAGTTCTGAGATTTAAGTGTGTGTGAAAGCCGTACTTCACATAGCTTGTTGGGAAAACAAAGTTTCTTTTCAGGTGCAAACACCACTCCAAACATATCTATGGGGAGGTTCTAGCTCCAACTCAGTTTTACAGTGAAAACTTCAGAAACATCCAACCGGCACTAGGAAACATACTGAGAAACCACAGTAAAAGTTTTTACTGCAACCTGTTCCCTTTGTGCTAGATGAACGAACGTCTATCCACATGCTCATTTCTGAGAGATAAGTGTGTGTGAAAGCCGGCCTTCACCTAGATTGCTGGTGACACAAAGTTTGTTTTCAGTTACAAACTCCACTCCATAAATATATATGGGGAGGTACTAGCTATAAATCTGTATTAAATTTAAAACTGCAGGAACTTCAAACAGGCACTAGGAAAAAGACTGAGAATGCAGAGTATATATTTCTCTTGCAACCCTTTCACATTTTGCTAGATCAACGAACGTCTCTCCACATGCTCTATTCTGAGAGATATGTGTTGTTAAAGCCGTCCTTCACCTAGCTTCTAGGGAATACAAAGTTCTTTTCAGTTGCAAACTCCACTCCTTACATATATATGGGGGGTACTAGCTCCAACAATTTTTCACAGTGAAAACTGCAGGAACTTCTATCCTGCACTAGGAAACAGACTGAGGAACCAGAGTAAAATTACTCCTGCAAACATATCCTTTGTGCTCGATCAACGAACGTCTCTCCACATGCTCAGTTTTGATAGAGAATTGTGTGTGAAAGCCTCCTTCACCTAGCATGTTGGGAAAACAAAGGTTCTATTAAGGTGCAAACTCCACTCCATACATATATATGGGGGGGTACTAGCTCCAACTCGTATTTACAGTGATAACTGCTGGAACTTCAAAACGGCACTAGGAAACAGACTGAGAAACCAGAGTAAAGTTTCCCCTGCAACCCGTTCAATTTGTGCTAGATGAACGAACGTCTCTCAACATGCTAATTTCTCAGAGATAATTGTTTGTGAATGCCGTACTTCAACCTGCTTGTTGGGAACACAAAGATACATTTCAGTTGCAAACTCCAATCCATAAATTTATATGGGAAAGTACAAGCTCGAAATCGGTTTTACAGAGAAACCTGCAGGAAATTCAAAACGGCACTTGGAAACAGACTGAGAGCCCCGAGTAAAATTTGCTTCTGCAACCCGTTCCTTTTGTGCTAGATGAACGAACGTCTCTCCACATGCTCAGTTCTGAGAGATAATTATGTGTGAAAGTCGTCCTTCACCTAGCTTGTTGGGAACACAAATAATCTTTTCAGGTTCAAACACCACTCCACACATATCTATGGGGAGGTACAAGCTCCAACTCGGTTTTACAGTGAAAAATGCAGGAACTTCAAATCGGCACTAGGAAACAGACTGAGGAACCAGGGTAAAAGTTTCACCTTCAAACCGTTCCATTTGTGCTAGATGAACGAACGTCTCTCCACATGCTCAGTTCTGAGAAATTAGTGTGTGTGAAAGCCGTCCTTCACCTAGCTTGTTGGGAACACAAAGATTCTTTTAGGTTGCAATATCCACTCCATACATATATATGGGGAGGTACTAGCTCCAACGCGGTTTTACAGTGAAAACAGCAGGAAGTTCAAAACGGCACTAGGAAACAGACTGAGAAACCAGAGTAATAGTTTCGCCTGCAACCCGTTCAACTTGTGCTAGATGAACGAACGTCTCTCCACATGAACAGTTCTGAGAGATATTTGTGTGTGAAAGCCGTGCTTCACCTAGCTTCTTGGGAACACAAAGTCTCTTTTCAGGTGCAAACTCCACTACATATATATCTATGGGGAGGTACAAGCTCCAAATCGGTTTTACAGTGAAAATTGCAGGAACTTAAAAACCGGCACTAGGAAACAGACTGAGAAACCAGAGTAAAAGTTTCTCCTGCAACCCGTTCCCTTTGTGCTAGATGAACGAACGTCCCTCCACATGCTCAGTACTGAGAGAGAAGTGTGTGTGAATTCCACACTTCACCTATCTTGTTGGGAACACAAAGTTTCTTTTCAGATGCAAACTCAACTCCATACATATATATGGGGAGGTACTAACTCCAACTCGGATTTACAGTGATAACTGCAGGAACATTAAAACGGCACTAGGAAACAGACAGAGAAACCAGAGTAAAAGTTTCCCCTGCAACCCGTTCCTTTTGTGCTTCATGAACAAAAGTCTCTCCACATGCTCAGTTCTGAGAGAGATGTGAAACTGAAAGCCGTCCTTCACCTAGCTTGTTGGGAACACAAAGTTACTTTTCAGTTACAAACTCCACTCCATACATATATATGGGGAGGTACAATACCCAACTCGATTTTACAGTGAAAACTGCAATAAATTCAAAACAGCACTACGAAACAGACTGAGTAACGGGGGAAATAGTTTATCCTACAAACCATTCCCTTTCAGCTAGATGAACGAACGTCTCTCCACATGCTAAATTCTGAGAGATAAGTGTGTGTGAATGCCGTCCTTCAAATATCTTGTTGGGAACACAAAGTTTCTTTTCAGTTGCTAACTCCAATTTATAAATATATATGGGGAAGTACTAGCTCCAACTCGGTTTTACAGTAAAAATCGCAGGAACTTCAAACCGGCACTAGGAAACAGACTGAGAAACCAGAGTAAAAGTTTCTCCTGCATACCGTTCCTATTTGCTAGATGAACGAACGTCTCTCCACATGCTCAGTTCTGAGAGATATGTGAGTGTGAAAGCCGTACTTCACCTAGCTTGTTGGGAACACAATGTTTCTTTCAGGAGCAAACTAAAATCCATACATATATATGGGGAGGTACTAGCACCAACTCGATTTTACAGTGAAAACTGCAAGAAATTCAAACATGCACTAGGAAAAAGACTGAGAAACGGGAATAATAGTTACACCTGCAACACGTTCCATTTATGCTAGATGAACGAACGTCTCTCTACATGCTAATTACTCAGAGATAATTGTGTGTGAATGCCGTACTTCAACCTGCTTGTTGGGAACACAAAGATACTTTTCAGTTGCAAACTCCAATCCATAAATTTATATGGGAAAGTACTAGCTCCAAATCGGTTTTACAGAGAAAACTGCAGGAAATTCAAAACGGCACTTGGAAACAGACTGAGAGCCCCGAGTAAAATTTTCTTCTGCAACCCGTTCCTTTTGTGCTAGATGAACGAACGTCTCTCCACATGCTCAGTTCTGAGAGATAATTATGTGTGAAAGTCGTCCTTCACCTAGCTTGTTGGGAACACAAATAATCTTTTCAGGTTCAAACACCACTCCACACATATCTATGGGGAGGTACAAGCTCCAACTC
This sequence comes from Camelus ferus, assembly GCF_009834535.1. Lineage (NCBI taxonomy): Eukaryota > Metazoa > Chordata > Mammalia > Artiodactyla > Camelidae > Camelus > Camelus ferus. Next base: position 65,817,827 of record NC_045707.1, on the reverse strand, counting down.
GGTTTTACAGTGAAAAATGCAGGAACTTCAAATCGGCACTAGGAAACAGACTGAGGAACCAGGGTAAAAGTTTCACCTTCAAACCGTTCCATTTGTGCTAGATGAACGAACGTCTCTCCACATGCTCAGTTCTGAGAAATTAGTGTGTGTGAAAGCCGTCCTTCAACTTGCTTGTTGGGAACACAAAGATTCTTTTAGGTTGCAATATCCACTCCATACATATATATGGGGAGGTACTAGCTCCAACGCGGTTTTACAGTGAAAAGAGCAGGAAGTTCAAAACGGCACTAGGAAACAGACTGAGAAACCAGAGTAATAGTTTCGCCTGCAACCCGTTCAACTTGTGCTAGATGAACGAACGTCTCTCCACATGAACAGTTCTGAGAGATATTTGTGTGTGAAAGCCGTGCTTCACCTAGCTTCTTGGGAACACAAAGTCTCTTTTCAGGTGCAAACTCCACTACATATATATCTATGGGGAGGTACAAGCTCCAAATCGGTTTTACAGTGAAAATTGCAGGAACTTAAAACCGGCACTAGGAAACAGACTGAGAAACCAGAGTAAAAGTTTCTCCTGCAACCCGTTCCCTTTGTGCTAGATGAACGAAGGTCTCTCCACATGCTCAGTACTGAGAGAGAAGTGTGATTGAAATCCACACTTAACCTATCTTGTTGGGAACACAAAGTTTCTTTTCAGATGCAAACTCAACTCCATACATATATATATGGGGAGGTACTAACTCCAACTCGGATTTACAGTGATAACTGCAGGAACATTAAAACGGCACTAGGAAACAGACAGAGAAACCAGAGTAAAAGTTTCCCCTGCAACCCGTTCCTTTTGTGCTTCATGAACAAAAGTCTCTCCACATGCTCAGTTCTGAGAGAGATGTGAAACTGAAAGCCGTCCTTCACCTAGCTTGTTGGGAACACAAAGTTACTTTTCAGTTACAAACTCCACTCCATACATATATATGGGGAGGTACAATACCCAACTCGATTTTACAGTGAAAACTGCAATAAATTCAAAACAGCACTACGAAACAGACTGAGTAACGGGGGAAATAGTTTATCCTACAAACCATTCCCTTTCAGCTAGATGAACGAACGTCTCTCCACATGCTAAATTCTGAGAGATAAGTGTGTGTGAATGCCGTCCTTCAAATATCTTGTTGGGAACACAAAGTTTCTTTTCAGTTGCTAACTCCAATTTATAAATATATATGGGGAAGTACTAGCTCCAACTCGGTTTTACAGTAAAAATCGCAGGAACTTCAAACCGGCACTAGGAAACAGTCTGAGAAACCAGAGTAAAAGTTTCTCCTGCATACCGTTCCTATTTGCTAGATGAACGAACTTCTCTCCACATGCTCAGTTCTGAGAGATATGTGAGTGTGAAAGCCGTACTTCACCTAGCTTGTTGGGAACACAATGTTTTTTTCAGGAGCAAACTCCAATTCATACATATATATCGGGAGGTACTAGCACCAACTCGATTTTACAGTGAAAACTGCAAGAAATTCAAACATGCATTAGGAAACAGACTGAGAAACGGGAGTAATAGTTACACCTGCAACACGTTGCATTTGTGCTAGATGAACGAACGTCTCTCTACATGCTAATTACTCAGAGATAATTGTGTGTGAATGCCGTACTTCAACCTGCTTGTTGGGAACACAAAGATACTTTTCAGTTGCAAACTCCAATCCATAAATTTATATGGGAAAGTACTAGCTCCAAATCGGTTTTACAGAGAAAACTGCAGGAAATTCAAAACGGCACTTGGAAACAGACTGAGAGCCCCGAGTAAAATTTTCTTCTGCAACCCGTTCCTTTTGTGCTAGATGAACGAACGTCTCTCCACATGCTCAGTTCTGAGAGATAATTATGTGTGAAAGTCGTCCTTCACCTAGCTTGTTGGGAACACAAATAATCTTTTCAGGTTCAAACATCACTCCACACATATCTATGGGGAGGTACAAGCTCCAACTCGGTTTACAGTGAAAAATGCAGGAACTTCAAATCGGCACTAGGAAACAGACTGAGGAACCAGGGTAAAAGTTTCACCTTCAAACCGTTCCATTTGTGCTAGATGAACGAACGTCTCTCCACATGCTCAGTTCTGAGAAATTAGTGTGTGTGAAAGCCGTCCTTCAACTAGCTTGTTGGGAACACAAAGATTCTTTTAGGTTGCTATGTGCACTCCATACATATATATGGGGAGGTACTAGCTCCAACGCGGTTTTACAGTGAAAAGAGCAGGAAGTTCAAAACGGCACTAGGAAACAGACTGAGAAACCAGAGTAATAGTTTCGCCTGCAACCCGTTCAACTTGTGCTAGATGAACGAACGTCTCTCCACATGAACAGTTCTGAGAGATATTTGTGTGTGAAAGCCGTGCTTCACCTAGCTTCTTGGGAACACAAAGTCTCTTTTCAGGTGCAAACTCCACTACATATATATCTATGGGGAGGTACAAGCTCCAAATCGGTTTTACAGTGAAAATTGCAGGAACATAAAACCGGCACTAGGAAACAGACTGAGAAACCAGAGTAAAAGTTTCTCCTGCAACCCGTTCCCTTTGTGCTAGATGAACGAAAGTCTCTCCACATGCTCAGTACTGAGAGAGAATTGTGTGTGAATTCCACACTTCACCTATCTTGTTGGGAAAACAAAGTTTCTTTTCAGATGCAAACTCAACTCCATACATATATATATGGGGAGGTACTAACTCCAACTCGGTTTTACAGTGATAACTGCAGGAACATTAAAACGGCACTAGGAAACAGACAGAGAAACCAGAGTAAAAGTTTCCCCTGCAACCCGTTCCTTTTGTGCTTCATGAACAAAAGTCTCTCCACATGCTCAGTTCTGAGAGAGATGTGAAACTGAAAGCCGTCCTTCACCTAGCTTGTTGGGAACACAAAGTTACTTTTCAGTTTCAAACCCCACTCCATACATATATATGGGGAGGTACAATACCCAACTCGATTTTACAGTGAAAACTGCAATAAATTCAAAACAGCACTACGAAACAGACTGAGTAACGGGGGAAATAGTTTATCCTACAAAACATTCCCTTTCAGCTAGATGAACGAACGTCTCTGCACATGCTAAATTCTGAGAGATAAGTGTGTGTGAATGCCGTCCTTCAAATATCTTGTTGGGAACACAAAGTTTCTTTTCAGTTGCTAACTCCAATTTATAAATATATATGGGGTAGTACTAGCTCCAACCCGGTTTTACAGTAAAAATCGCATGAACTTCAAACCGGCACTAGGAAACAGACTGAGAAACCAGAGTAAAAGTTTCTCCTGCATACCGTTCCTATTTGCTAGATGAACGAACGTCCCTCCACATGCTAAGTTCTGAGAGATATGTGAGTGTGAAAGCCGTACTTCACCTAGCTTGTTGGGAACACAATGTTTCTTTTCAGGAGCAAACTAAAATCCATACATATATATGGGGAGGTACTAGCACCAACTCGATTTTACAGTGAAAACTGCAAGAAATTCAAATATGCACTAGGAAAAATACTGAGAAACGGGAATAATAATTACACCTGCAACCCGTTCCCTTTGTGCTAGATGAACGAAGGTCTCTCCACATGCTCAGTACTGAGAGAGAATTGTGTGTGAAATCCACACTTCACCTATCTTGTTGGGAACACAAAGTTTCTTTTCAGATGCAAACTCAACTCCATACATATATATATGGGGAGGTACTAACTCCAACTCGGATTTACAGTGATAACTGCAGGAACATTAAAACAGCACTAGGAAACAGACTGAGGAACCAGAGTAAAAGTATACCCTGCAAACCGTTCCTTTTGTGCTACATGAACAAAAGTCTCTCCACATGCTCAGTTCTGAGAGATGTGAAAGTGAATGCCGTCCTTCACCTAGCTTGTTGGGAACACAAAGTTTCTTTTAAGTTGCAAACTCCACTCCATACATATATATGGGTAGGTACAATACCCAACTCGATTTTACAGTGAAAACTGCAATAAAATCAAAACAGCACTACGAAACAGACTGAGCAACGGGAGAAATAGTTTATCCTACAACCCATTCCCTTTCAGCTAGATGAACGAACTTCTCTCCACATGCTAAATTCTGAGAGATAAGTGTGTGTGAATGCCGACCTTCAAATATCTTGTTGGGAACACAAAGTTTCTTTTCAGTTGCTAACTCCAATTTATAAATATATATGGGGAAGTACTAGCTCCAACTCGGTTTTACAGTAAAAATCGCATGAACTTCAAACCGGCACTAGGAAACAGACTGAGAAACCAGAGTTAAAGTTTCTCCTGCATACCGTTCCTATTTGCTAGATGAACGAACGTCTCTCCACATGCTCAGTTCTGAGAGATATGTGAGTGTGAAAGCCGTACTTCACCTAGCTTGTTGGGAACACAATGTTTCTTTTCAGGAGCAAACTCCAATTCATACATATATATGGGGAGGTACTAGCCCCAACTCGATTTTACAGTGAAAACTGCAAGAAATTCAAACATGCATTAGGAAACAGACTGAGAACGGGAGTAATAGTTACACCTGCAACACGTTGCATTTGTGCTAGATGAACGAACGTCTCTCAACATGCTAATTACTCAGAGATAATTGTGTGTGAATGCCGTACTTCAACCTGCTTGTTGGGAACACAAAGATACTTTTCAGTTGCAAACTCCAATCCATAAATTTATATGGGGAAGTACTAGCTCCAAATCGGTTTTACAGAGAAAACTGCAGGAAATTCAAAACGGCACTTGGAAACAGACTGAGAGCCCCGAGTAAAATTTTCTTCTGCAACCCGTTCCTTTTGTGCTAGATGAACGAACGTCTCTCCACATGCTCAGTTCTGAGAGATAATTATGTGTGAAAGTCGTCCTTCACCTAGCTTGTTGGGAACACAAATGATCTTTTCAGGTTCAAACACCACTCCACACATATCTATGGGGAGGTACAAACTCCAACTCGGTTTTACAGTGAAAAATGCAGGAAGTTCAAATCGGCACTAGGAAACAGACTGAGGAACCAGGGTAAAAGTTTCAACTTCAAACCGTTCCATTTGTGCTAGATGAACGAAAGTCTCTCCACATGCTCAGTTCTGAGAAATTAGTGTGTGTGAAAGCCGTCCTTCACCTAGCTTGTTGGGAACACAAAGATTCTTTTAGGTTGCAATGTCCACTCCATACATATATATGGGGAGGTACTAGCTCCAACGCGGTTTTACAGTGAAAACAGCAGGAAGTTCAAAACGGCACTAGGAAACAGACTGAGAAACCAGAGTAATAGTTTCGCCTGCAACCCGTTCAACTTGTGCTAGATGAAAGAACTTCTCTCCACATGAACACTTCTGAGAGATATTTGTGTGTGAAAGCCGTGCTTCACCGAGCTTCTTGGGAACACAAAGTCTCTTTTCAGGTGCAAACTCCCCTACATATATATCTATGGGGAGGTACAAGCTCCAAATCGGTTTTACAGTGAAAATTGCAGGAACTTAAAACTGGCACTAGGAAACAGACTGAGAAACCAGAGTAAAAGTTTCTCCTGCAACCCGTTCCCTTTGTGCTAGATGAACGAAGGTCTCTCCACATTCTCAGTACTGAGAGGGAATTGTGTGTGAAATCCACACTTCACCTATCTTGTTGGGAACACAAAGTTTCTTTTCAGATGCAAACTCAACTCCATACATATATATATGGGGAGGTACTAACTCCAACTCGGTTTTACAGTGATAACTGCAGGAACATTAAAACGGCACTAGGAAACAGACTGAGAAACCAGAGTAAAAGTTTCCCCTGCAACCCGTTCCTTTTGTGCTTCATGAACAAAAGTCTCTCCACATGCTCAGTTCTGAGAGAGATGTGAAAGTGAAAGCCGTCCTTCACCTAGCTTTTTGGGAACACAAAGATTCTTTTCAGTTGCAAACTCCACTCCATACATATATATGGTGAGGTACAATACCAAACTCGATTTTACAGTGAAAACTGCAATAAATTCAAAACAGCACTACGAAACTGACTGAGTAACGGGAAAAATAGTTTATTCTACAACCCATTCCCTTTCAGCTAGATGAACGAACGTCTCTCCACATGCTAAATTCTGAGAGATAAGTGTGTGTGAATGCCGTCCATTCAAATATCTTGTTGGGAACACAAAGTTTTCTTTTCAGTTGCTAACTCCGAATTTATAATATATATGGGGAAGTTCTAGCTCCAACTCGGTTTACAGTAAAAATCGCATGAACTTCAAACCGGCACTATGAAACAGACTGAGAAACCAGAGTAAAAGATTCTCCTGCATACCGTTCCCATTTGCTAGATGAACGAACGTCTCTCCACATGCTCAGTTCTGAGAGATATGTGAGTGTGAAAGCCGTACTTCACCTAGCTTGTTGGGAACACAATGTTTCTTTTCAGGAGCAAACTCCAATCCATACATATATATGGGCAGGTACTAGCCCAACTCTATTTTACATTGAAAACTGCAAGAAATTCAAACATGCACTAGGAAAAAGACTGAGAAACGGGAGTAATAGTTACACCTGCAACACGTTCCATTTGTGCTAGATGAACGAACGCCTCTGAAAATGCTAATTACTCAGAGATAATTGTGTGTGAATGCCGTACTTCAACCTGCTTGTTTGGAACACAAAGATACTTTTCAGTTGCAAATTCCAATCCATAAATTTATATGGAAAAGTGCTAGCTCCAAATCGGTTTTACAGAGAAATCTGCAGGAAAATCAAAACGGCACTTGGAAACAGACTGAAAACCCCGAGTAAAATTTTCTTCTGCAACCCGTTCCTTTTGTGCTAGATGAACGAAAGTCTCTCCACATGCTCAGTTCTGAGAGATAATTATGTGTGAAAGTCGTCCTTCACCTAGCTTGTTGGGAACACAAATAATCTTTTCAGGTTCAAACACCACTCCACACATATCTATGGGGAGGTACAATACCAAACTCGATTTTACAGTGAAAACTGCAATAAATGCAAAACAGCACTACGAAAAAGACTGAGTAACGGGAGAAATAGTTTATCCTACAACCCATTCCCTTTCAGCTAGATAAACGAAAGTCTCTCCACATGCTAAATTCTGAGAGATAAATGTGTGTGAATGCCGTCCTTCAAATATCTTGTTGGGAACACAAAGTTTCTTTTCAGTTGCTAACCCCAATTTATAAATATATATGGGGAAGTACTAGCTCCAACTCGGTTTTACAGTAAAAATCGCAGGAACTTCAAACCGGCACTAGGAAACAGACTGAGAAACCAGAGTAAAAGTTTCTCCTGCATACCGTTCCTATTTGCTAGATGAACGAAAGTCTCTCCACATGCTCAGTTCTGAGAGATATGTGAGTGTGAAAGCCGTACTTCACCTAGCTTGTTGGGAACACAATGTTTCTTTTCAGGAGCAAACTAAAATCCATACATATATATGGGGAGGTACTAGCACCAACTCGATTTTACAGTGAAAACTGCAAGAAATTCAAACATGCATTAGGAAACAGACTGAGAAACGGGAATAATAGTTACACCTGCAACACGTTCCATTTATGCTAGATGAACGAACGTCTCTCTACATGCTAATTACTCAGAGATAATTGTGTGTGAATGCCGTACTTCAACCTGCTTGTTGGGAACACAAAGATACTTTTCTGTTGCAAACTCCAATCCATAAATTTATATGGGGAAGTACTAGCTCCAAATCGGTTTTACAGAGAAAACTGCAGGAAATTCAAAACGGCACTTGGAAACAGACTGAGAGCCCCGAGTAAAATTTTCTTCTGCAACCCATTCCTTTTGTGCTAGATGAACGAACGTCTCTCCACATGCTCAGTTCTGAGAGATAATTATGTGTGAAAGTCGTCCTTCACCTAGCTTGTTGGGAACACAAATAATCTTTTCAGGTTCAAACACCACTCCACACATATCTATGGGGAGGTACAAGCTCCAACTCGGTTTTACAGTGAAAAATGCAGGAACTTCAAATCGGCACTAGGAAACAGACTGAGGAACCAGGGTAAAAGTTTCACCTTCAAACCGTTCCATTTGTGCTAGATGAACGAAAGTCTCTCCACATGCTCAGTTCTGAGAAATTAGTGTGTGTGAAAGCCGTCCTTCACCTAGCTTGTTGGGAACACAAAGATTCTTTTAGGTTGCAATATCCACTCCATACATATATATGGGGAGGTACTAGCTCCAACGCGGTTTTACAGTGAAAACAGCAGGAAGTTCAAAACGGCACTAGGAAACAGACTGAGAAACCAGAGTAATAGTTTCGCCTGCAACCCGTTCAACTTGTGCTAGATGAAAGAACGTCTCTCCACATGAACAGTTCTGAGAGATATTTGTGTGTGAAAGCCGTGCTTCACCGAGCTTCTTGGGAACACAAAGTCTCTTTTCAGGTGCAAACTCCCCTACATATATATCTATGGGGAGGTACAAGCTCCAAATCGGTTTTACAGTGAAAATTGCAGGAACATAAAACTGGCACTAGGAAACAGACTGAGAAACCAGAGTAAAAGTTTCTCCTGCAACCCGTTCCCTTTGTGCTAGATGAACGAAGGTCTCTCCACATGCTCAGTACTGAGAGAGAATTGTGTCACACTCTATGTGGGACACAAGTTTCTTTCAGATGAACCACTCAATATATATTGCTCTCCAACTCGTTTTATGATAACTGCAGTTAAACGGAGGAAACAGACTGAGAAACCGGTAAAGTTTCCCCTGCAACCTTCTTTTGGATGAAAAAAGTCTCTCCACATGCTCAGTTCTGAGAGAGATGTGAAGTGAAAGCCGTCCTTCACCTAGCTTGTTGGGAACACAAAGTTTCTTTTCAGTTGCAAACTCCACTCCATACATATATGGGGAGGTACAATACCCAACTCGATTTTACAGTGAAAACTGCAATAAATTCAAAACAGCACTACGAAACTGACTGAGTACGGGAGAAATAGTTTATTCTACAACCCAATTCCCTTCAGCTAGATGAACGAACGTCTCTCCACATGCTAAATTCTGAGAGATAAGTGTGTGTGAATGCCGTCCTTCAAATATCTTGTTGGGAACACAAAGTTTCTTTTCAGTTGCTAACTCCAATTTATAAATATATATGGGGAAGTTCTAGCTCCAACTCGGTTTTACAGTAAAAATCGCATGAACTTCAAACCGGCACTAGGAAACAGACTGAGAAACCAGAGTAAAAGATTCTCCTGCATACCGTTCCTATTTGCTAGATGAACGAACGTCTCTCCACATGCTCAGTTCTGAGAGATATGTGAGTGTGAAAGCCGTACTTCACCTAGCTTGTTGGGAACACAATGTTTCTTTTCAGGAGCAAACTCCAATCCTTACATATATATGGGGAGGTACTAGCCCAACTCTATTTTACAGTGAAAACTGCAAGAAATTCAAACATGCACTAGGAAAAAGACTGAGAAACGGGAGTAATAGTTACACCTGCAACACGTTCCATTTTTGCTAGATGAACGAACGCTTCTCAAAATGCTAATTACTCAGAGATAATTGTGTGTGAATGCCGTACTTCAACCTGCTTGTTGGGAACACAAAGATACTTTTCAGTTGCAAATTCCAATCCATAAATTTATATGGGAAAGTGCTAGCTCCAAATCGGTTTTACAGAGAAATCTGCAGGAAAATCAAAACGGCACTTGGAAACAGACTGAAAGCCCCGAGTAAAATTTTCTTCTGCAACCCGTTCCTTTTGTGCTAGATGAACGGAAGTCTCTCCACATGCTCAGTTCTGAGAGATAATTATGTGTGAAAGTCGTCCTTCACCTAGCTTGTTGGGAACACAAATAATCTTTTCAGGTTCAAACACCACTCCACACATATCTATGGGGAGGTACAATACCCAACTCGATTTTACAGTGAAAACTGCAATAAATTCAAAACAGCACTACGAAACAGACTGAGTAACGGGAGAAATAGTTTATCCTACAAACCATTCCCTTTCAGCTAGATGAACGAAAGTCTCTCCACATGCTAAATTCTGAGAGATAAGTGTGTGTGAATGCCGTCCTTCAAATATCTTGTTGGGAACACAAAGTTTCTTTTCAGTTGCTAACTCCAATTTATAAATATATATGGGGAAGTTCTAGCTCCAACTCGGTTTTACAGTAAAAATCGCAGGAACTTCAAACCGGCACTAGGAAACAGACTGAGAAACCAGAGTAAAGATTCTCCTGCATACCGTTCCTATTTGCTAGATGAACGAACGTCTCTCCACATGCTCAGTTCTGAGAGATATGTGAGTGTGAAAGCCGTACTTCACCTAGCTTGTTGGGAACACAATGTTTCTTTTCAGGAGCAAACTCCAATCCATACATATATATGGGGAGGTACTAGACCCAACTCGATTTTACAGTGAAAACTGCAAGATATTCAAACATGCATTAGGAAACAGACTGAGAAACGGGAGGAATATTTACACCTGCAACACGTTCCATTTTTGCTAGATGAACGAACGTCTCTCAACATGCTAATTACACAGAGATAATTGTGTGTGAATGCCGTACTTCAACCTGCTTGTTGGGAACACAAAGATACTTTTCAGTTACAAACTCCAATCCATAAATTTATATGGGAAAGTACTAGCTCCAAATCAGTTTTACAGAGAAAACTGCAGGAAATTCAAAACGGCACTTGGAAACAGACTGAGAGCCCCGAGTAAAATTTTCTTCTGCAACCCGTTCCTTTTGTGCTAGATGAACGAACGTCTCTCCACATGCTCAGTTCTGAGAGATAATTATGTGTGAAAGTCGTCCTTCACCTAGCTTGTTGGGAACACAAATAATCTTTTCAGGTTCAAACACCACTCCACATATATCTAAGGAGAGGCACAAGCTACAACTCGGTTTTACAGTGAAAAATGCAGGAACATCAAACCGGCACTAGGAAACAGACTGAGGAACCAGGGTAAAAGTTTCACATTCAAACCGATCCATTTGTGCTGGATGAACGAATGTCTCTCCACATGCTCAGTTCTGAGAAATTAGTGTGTGTGAAAGCCGTCATTCACCTAGCTTGTTGGGAACACAAAGATTCTTTTAGGTTGCAATATCCACTCCATACATACATATGGGGAGGTACTAGCTCTAACGCGGTTTTACAGTGAAAACAGCAGGAAGTTCAAAACGGCACTAGGAAACATACTGAGAAACCAGAGTAATAGTTTCGCCTGCAACCCGTTCAACTTGTGCTAGATGAACGAACGTCTCTCCACATGAACAGTTCTGAGAAATATTTGTGTGTGAGTGCCGTCCTTCACCTAGCTTGTTGGGAACACAAAGTCTCTTTTCAGGTGCAAACCCCACTACATATATATCTATGGGGAGGTACAAGCTCCAAATCGGTTTTACAGTGAAAATTGCAGGAACATAAAACCGGCACTAGGAAACAGACTGAGAAACCAGAGTAAAAGTTTCTCCTGCAACCCGTTCCCTTTGTGCTAGATGAACGAACGTCTCTCCACATGCTCAGTACTGAGAGAGAAGTGTGTGTGAATTCCACACTTCACCTATCTTGTTGGGAACACAAAGTTTCTTTTCAGATGCAAACTCAACTCCATACATATATATATGGGGAGGTACTAACTCCAACTCTGATTTACAGTGATAACTGCAGGAACATTAAAACGGCACTAGGGAACAGACTGAGAAACCAGAGTAAAAGTTTCCCCTGCAACCCGTTCCTTTTTTGCTACATGAACAAAAGTCTCTCCACATGCTCAGTTCTGAGAGAGATGTGAAAGTGAAAGCCGTTCTTCACCTAGCTTGTTGGGAACACAAAGCTTCTTTTCAGTTGCAAACTCCACTCCATACATATATATGGGGAGGTACAATACCCAACTTGATTTTACAGTGAAAACTGCAATAAATTCAAAACTGCACTACGAAACAGACTGAGTAACGGGAGAAATAGTTTATCCTACAACCCATTCCATTTCAGCTAGATGAACGAACGTCTCTCCACATGCTAAATTCTGAGAGATGAGTGTGTGTGAATGCCTTCCTTCAAATATCTTGTTGGGAACACAAAGTTTCTTTTCAGTTGCTAACTCCAATTTATAAATATATATGGGGAAGTACTAGCTCCAACTCGGTTTTACAGTAAAAATCGCAGGAACTTCAAACCGGCACTAGGAAACAGACTGAGAAACCAGAGTAAAAGATTCTCCTGCATACCGTTCCTATTTGCTAGATGAACGAACGTCTCTCCACATGCTCAGTTCTGAGATATATGTGAGTGTGAAAGCCGTACTTCACCTAGCTTGTTGGGAACACAATGTTTCTTTTCAGGAGCAAACTCCAATCCATACATATATATGGGGAGGTACTAGACCCAACTCGAATTTACAGTGAAAACTACAAGAAATTCAAACATGCACTAGGAAACAGACTGAGAAACGGGAGGAATAGTTACACCTGCAACACGTTCCATTTTTGCTAGATGAACGAACGTCTCTCAACATGCTAATTACTCAGAGATAATTGTGTGTGAATGCCGTACTTCAACCTGCTTGTTGGGAACACAAAGATACTTTTCAGTTGCAAACTCCAATCCATAAAGTTATATGGGAAAGTACTAGCTCCAAATCAGTTTTACAGAGAAAACTGCAGGAAATTCAAAACGGCACTTGGAAACAGACTGAGAGCCCCGAGTAAAATTTTCTTCTGCAACCCGTTCCTTTTGTGCTAGATGAACGAACGTCTCTCCACATGCTCAGTTCTGAGAGATAATTATGTGTGAAAGTCGTCCTTCACCTAGCTTGTTGGGAACACAAATAATCTTTTCAGGTTCAAACACCACTCCACACATATCTAAGGGGAGGTACTAGCTCCAACTCGGTTTTACAGTGAAAAATGCAGGAACTTCAAACCGGCACTAGGAAACAGACTGAGGAACCAGGGTAAAAGTTTCACATTCAAACCGTTCCATTTGTGCTAGATGAACGAAAGTCTCTCCACATGCTCAGTTCTGAGAAATTAGTGTGTGTGAAAGCCGTCATTCACCTAGCTTGTTGGGAACACAAAGATTCTTTTAGGTTGCAATATCCACTCCATACATACATATGGGGAGGTACTAGCTCTAACGCGGTTTTACAGTGAAAACAGCAGGAAGTTCAAAACGGCACTAGGAAACATACTGAGAAACCAGAGTAATAATTACGCCTGCAACCCGTTCAACTTGTGCTAGATGAACGAACGTCTCTCCACATGAACAGTTCTGAGAGATATTTGTGTGTGAGTGCCGTCCTTCACCTAGCTTGTTGGGAACAAAAAGTCTCTTTTCAGGTGCAAACTCCACTACATATATATCTATGGGGAGGTACAAGCTCCAAATCGGTTTTACAGTGAAAATTGCAGGAACTTAAAATCGGCACTAGGAAAAAGACTTAGAAACCAGAGTAAAAGTTTCTCCTGCAACCCGTTCCCTTTGTGCTAGATGAACGAACGTCTCTCCACATGCTCAGTACTGAGAGAGAAGTGTGTGTGAATTCCACACTTCACCTATCTTGTTGGGAACACAAAGTTTCTTTTCAGATGCAAACTCAACTCCATACATATATATATGGGGAGGTACTAACTCCAACTCGGTTTTACAGTGATAACTGCAGGAACATTAAAACGGCACTAGGGAACAGACTGAGAAACCAGAGTAAAAGTTTCCCCTGCAACCCGTTCCTTTTTTGCTACATGAACAAAAGTCTCTCCACATGCTCAGTTCTGAGAGAGATGTGAAAGTGAAAGCCGTTCTTCACCTAGCTTGTTGGGAACACAAAGTTTCTTTTCAGTTGCAAACTCCACTCCATACATATATATGGGGAGGTACAATACCCAACTAGATTTTACAGTGAAAACTGCAATAAATTCAAAACAGCACTACGAAACAGACTGAGTAACGGGAGAAATAGTTTATCCTACAACCCATTCCCTTTCAGCTAGATGAACGAACGTCTCTCCACATGCTAAATTCTGAGAGATGAGTGTGTGTGAATCCCTTCCTTCAAATATATTGTTGGGAACACAAAGTTTCTTTTCAGTTGCTAACTCCAATTTATAAATATATATGGGGAAGTACTAGCTCCAACTAGGTTTTACAGTAAAAATCGCAGGAACTTCAAACCGGCACTAGGAAACAGACTGAGAGACCAGAGTAAAAGTTTCTCCTGCATACAGTTCCTATTTGCTAGATGAACGAACGTCTCTCCACATGCTCAGTTCTGAGAAATAATTGTGTGTGAAAGCCGTACTTCACCTAGCTTGTTGGGAACAGGAAGTTTCTTTTCAGTTGCAAATTCCACTCCATATATATATATGGGGAAGTACTAGCACCATCACTGTTTTAAAGTTATAACTGCAAGCAATTCTAACCGGCACTAAGAAACATTGTGACAAAAGAGTGTAATAGTTTCTCCTGCAACCCATTCCATTTGTACTAGCTGAACGAACGTATCCCCAGATGCTAAGTTCTGAGAGGTAAGTGTGTGTGATATCCTTCCTTCACCTATCTTGTTGGGAACACAAAGTTTCTTTTCAGTTGCCATCCCTACTCCATACATATATATGGGTTGGTTCAAGCTCCAACTCGGTTTTACAGTCAAAACTGCAGGAACCTCAAACCGGAACTAGGAAACAAATTGAGAATCCAGAGTAAAACTTTCAACTGTAACCCGTTCCCTTTGTGCTAGATTAACGAACGTCTCTCCACATGCTCAGTACTGAGAGAGAAGTGTGATTGAAATCCACACTTCACCTATCTTGTTGGGAACACAAAGTTTCTTTTCAGATGCAAACTCAACTCCATACATATATATATGGGGAGGTACTAACTCCAACTCGGATTTACAGTGATAACTGCAGGAAAATTAAAACGGCACTAGGAAACAGACTGAGAAACCAGAGTAAAAGTTTCCCCTGCAACCCGTTCCCTTTGTGCTAGATGAACGAACGTCTCTCCACATGCTCAGTTCTGAGAGATAAATGTGTGTGAATGCCGTCCTTCAAATATCTTGTTGGGAACACAAAGTTTCTTTTCAGTTGCTAACTTCAATTTATAAATATATATGGGGAAGTACTAGCTCCAACTCGGTTTTACAGTAAAAATCGCAGGAACTTCAAATCGGTACTAGGAAACAGACTGAGAAACCAGAGTAAAAGATTCTCCTGCATACCGTTCCTATTTGCTAGATGAACGAACGTCTCTCCACATGCTCAGTTCTGAGATATATGTGAGTGTGAAAGCCGTACTTCACCTAGCTTGTTGGGAACACAATGTTTCTTTTCAGGAGCAAACTCCAATCCATACATATATATGGGGAGGTACTAGACCCAACTCGATTTTACAGTGAAAACTACAAGAAATTTAAACATGCACTAGGAAACAGACTGAGAAACGGGAGGAATAGTTACACCTGCAACACGTTCCATTTTTGCTAGATGAACGAACGTCTCTCAACATGCTAATTACTCAGAGATAATTGTGTGTGAATGCCGTACTTCAACCTGCTTGTTGGGAACACAAAGATACTTTTCAGTTGCAAACTCCAATCCATAAAGTTATATGGGAAAGTACTAGCTCCAAATCAGTTTTACAGAGAAAACTGCAGGAAATTCAAAACGGCACTTGGAAACAGACTGAGAGCCCCGAGTAAAATTTTCTTCTGCAACCCGTTCCTTTTGTGCTAGATGAAAGAACGTCTCTCCACATGCTCAGTTCTGAGAGATATTATGTGTGAAAGTCGTCCTTCACCTAGCTTGTTGGGAACACAAATAATCTTTTCAGGTTCAAACACCACTCCACACATATCTAAGGGGAGGTACTAGCTCCAACTCGGTTTTACAGTGAAAAATGCAGGAACTTCAAACCGGCACTAGGAAACAGACTGAGGAACCAGGGTAAAAGTTTCACATTCAAACCGTTCCATTTGTGCTAGATGAACGAATGTCTCTCCACATGCTCAGTTCTGAGAAATTAGTGTGTGTGAAAGTCGTCATTCACCTAGCTTGTTGGGAACACAAAGATTCTTTTAGGTTGCAATATCCACTCCATACATACATATGGGTAGGTACTAGCTCTAACGCGGTTTTACAGTGAAAACAGTAGGAAGTTCAAAACGGCACTAGGAAACATACTGAGAAACCAGAGTAATAGTTACGCCTGCAACCCGTTCAACTTGTGCTAGATGAACGAAAGTCTCTCCACATGAACAGTTCTGAGAGATATTTGTGTGTGATATCCTTCCTTCACCTATCTTGTTGGGAACACAAAGTTTCTTTTCAGTTTCAATCCCTACTCCATACATATATATGGGTTGGTGCAAGCTCCAACTCGGTTTCACAGTCAAAACTGCAGGAACTTCAAACCGGAACTAGGAAACAAATTGAGAATCCAGAGTAAAATTTCAACTGCAACCCGTTCCCTTTGTGCTAGATAAACGAACGTCTCTCCACATGCTCAGTACTGAGAGAGAAGTGTGATTGAAATCCACACTTCACCTATCTTGTTGGGAACACAAAGTTTCTTTTCAGATGCAAACTCAATTCCATACATATATATATGGGGAGGTACTAACTCCAACTCGGATTTACAGTGATAACTGCAGGAATATTAAAACGGCACTAGGAAACAGACTGAGAAACCAGAGTAAAAGTTTCCCCTGCAACCCGTTCCTTTTTTGCTACATGAACAAAAGTCTCTCCACATGCTCAGTTCTGAGAGAGATGTGAAAGTGAAAGCCGTCCTTCACCTAGCTTGTTGGGAACACAATGTTTCTTTTCATTTGCAAACTCCATTCCATACATATATATGGGGAGGTACAATACCCAACTCGATTTTACAGTGAAAACTGCAATAAATTCAAAACAGCACTACGAAACAGACTGAGTAACGGGAGAAATAGTTTATCCTACAACCCATTCCCTTTCAGCTAGATGAACGAACGTCTCTCCACATGGTAAATTCTGAGAGATGAGTGTGTGTGAATGCCTTCCTTCAAATATCTTGTTGGGAACACAAAGTTTCTTTTCAGTTGCTAACTCCAATTTATAAATATATATGGGGAAGTACTAGCTCCAACTAAGTTTTACAGTAAAAATCGCAGGAACTTCAAACCGGCACTAGGAAACAGACTGAGAAACCAGAGTAAAAGTTTCTCCTGCATACAGTTCCTATTTGCTAGATGAACGAACGTCTCTCCACATGCTCAGTTCTGAGAGATAATTGTGTGTGAAAGCCGTACTTCACCTAGCTTGTTGGGAACAGGAAGTTTCTTTTCAGTTGCAAATTCCACTCCATATATATATATGGGGAAGTACTAGCACCATCACTGTTTTAAAGTTATAACTGCAAGCAATTCTAACCGGCACTAGGAAACATTGTGACAAAAGAGTGTAATAGTTTCTCCTGCAACCCGTTCCATTTGTACTAGCTGAACGAACGTATCTCCCGATGCTAAGTTCTGAGAGGTAAGTGTGTGTGATATCCTTCCTTCAACTATCTTGTTGGGAACACAAAGTTTCTATTCAGTTGCAATCCCTACTCCATACATATATATGGGTTGGTTCAAGCTCCAACTCGGTTTTACAGTCAAAACTGCAGGAACCTCAAACCGGAACTAGGAAACAAATTGAGAATCCAGAGTAAAACTTTCAACTGCAACCAGTTCCCTTTGTGCTAGAAGAAAGAACGAATCTCCACATGCTCAGTTCTGAGAGATATGTGTGTGTGAAAGCCGTACTTCACCTAGCTTGTTGGGAATACAAAGTTTCTTTTCAGGTTCAAACTCCACTCCATACATATCTATGGGGACGTACTAGCTTCAACTCGGTTTTATAGTGAAAACAGCAGGAACTTCAAACCGGCACTAGGAAACAGACTGAAAAACCATAATAAAAGTTTCCCCTGCAACCCGTTCCCTTTGTGATAGATGAACGAACGTCTCTCCACATGCTCAGTTCTGAGAGAAAATTGTGTGTGAAAGCCGTTCTTCACCTATCTTGTTGGGAACACAAAGATCCTTTTCAGGTGCAAACTACACTCCATACATATATAAGGGAAGGTACAAGCTCCAACTCGTTTTTACAGTGAAAACTGCAGGAAGTTCATACCGGCCCTAGGAAACAGACTTAGAATCCAGAGTAAAAGTTTCTCAGGCAACCCGTTCCCTTTGTGCTAGATGGACGAACGTCTCTCCACATGCTCAGTTCTGGGGGATAAGTGTGTGTGAAAGACGAGCTTCAAATAGCTAGTTGGGAACACAAAGTTTCTTTTCAGTTGCAAACTCCACTTCATACATATATATGTGGAGGTACGAGCTCCAACACGGTTTTAAAATGAAACCTGCAGGAAAATCTAACCGGCACTAGGAAACAGACTGAGAAACCAGACTAAAATTTTCACCTGCTACACTTTCTCTTTATGCTAGATGAACGAACGTCTCTCCACATGCTCCGATCTGAGAGATAATTGTGTGTGATAGCCGTCCTTCAACTAGCTTGTTGGGAACACAAAATTTCTTTTCAGTTGCAAACTCCAATCCATACATATATACGGTGAGGTACAATCAACAACTCGGATTTAAATTTAAAACTGCAGGAAATTCAAAAGGGCACTAGGGAACAGACTGAGAAACCAGATTAAAAGTTTCCTCTGCAACCCGTTCCTTTTGTGCTAGATGAACGAACGTCTCTCCACATGATCACATCTGAGAGATAATAGTGTGTGAAAGCCTTCCTTCAACTAGATTGTTGGGAACACAAAGAATCTTTTCAGTTGCAAACCCCAATCCACACATATATATGGGTAGGTACTAGCTCCAACTCTGTTTTACAGGGAAAACTGCAGGAAATTCTAACCGGCACTAGGAAACAGACTGAGAAATCAAAGTAAATGTATCCCCTGCAAACTTTTCCCTTTGTGCTAGATCAACGAACGTCTCTCCACATGCTCAATTCTCAGAGATAAGTGTGTTTGAAAGCCATCCTTCAACTAGATTGTTTGAACCCAAAGTTTCTTTCAGTTGCAAACTCCACTCCATGCATATATATGGGTAGGTACAAGCTTCAACTCGGTTTACAGTGAAATCTGCATGAACTTAAAACCGGCACTAGGAAACAGACTGAGAATCTAGAGTAAAATTTTCTCCTGCAACCCTTTCCCTTGTGCTAGATGAATGAACGTCTCTCCACATGCTCATTTTTGGGAGATAAGTGTGTGTGAAACACGTGCTTCAACTAGCTTGTTTGGAACACAAAGTTTCTTTTCAGTTACAAATTCCACTCCATACATATATATAGGGAGGTATTAGCTCCAACTCTGTTTTAAAGTGAAAACTGCAGGAACTTCAAACCGGCACTGGGAAACAGGCTGTGAAACCGGAGTAAAAGTATCCCCTTCAATCAGTTCTCTTTGTCCTACATGAAAGAACGTCTCTCCACATGCTCAGTTCTGAGATATAAGTGTGTGTGAAAGCCGTTTTAAACAAGCATGTTGGGAACACAAAGATTCTTTTCAGTTGCCAACTCCACTTCATACATACATATGGGGAGGTACTAGCTCCTAAACGGGTTTACAGTGAAAATTGCAGAAAATTCAAACAGGCTCTAGGAAACAGACTAAGAAACGAGAGTAAAAGATTCTCCTGCAACCAGTTCCCTTTGTGCTAGATGAACGAACGTCTCGCCACATGCTCAGTTCTGAGAGGTAAATGTGATTTTAAGCCATACTTCACCAATCTTGTTGGGAACACAAAGTTTCTTTTCAGTTGCACACTCCAGTCCATACTTATATATGGGTAGGTACTAGCTCCAACTCGGTTTTTCAGTGAAAACTGCAGGAACTTCATACAGGCACTGGGAAACAGACTGAGAAACCGGAGTAAAAGTATCCCCTTCATCCAGTTCTCTCTGTCCTACATGAAAGAACATCTCTCCACATGCTCAGTTCTGAGAGATAATTGTGTGTGAAAGCCGCCCTTAAACTAGCTTGTTGGAAGCACAAAGTTTCTTTTCAGTTGCAAACTCCACTTCATACATATATATGTGGAGGTACGAGCTCCAACACGGTTTTACAATGAAAACTGCTGGAAAATCAAACCAGCACTAGGAAACAGACTGAGAAACCAGACTAAAAATTTCACCTGCAACCCTTTCCATTTGTGCTAAACGAACGAAATCTCTCCACATGCTCCGATCTGAGAGATAATTTTGTGTGAAAGCCGTCCTTCACCTAGCTTGTTGGGAACACAAAGTTTCTTTTCAGTTGCAAATTCCAGTCAATACATATATATGGGGAGGTACAATCACCAACTCGTATTTACAATGAAAACTGCAAGAACTTCAAACGGGCACTAGGAAACAGACTGAGAAAATAGAGTAAAAGTTTACTCTGCAACTCTTTCCTTTTATGGTAGATGAACGAACGTCTCTCCACATGCTCACTTCTGAGAGATTATTGTGTGTGAAAGCCTTCCTTCAACTAGATTGTTGGGAACACAAAATTTCTTTTCTGTTGCAAAACCCACTCCATACATATATATGGGTAGATACTAGCTCCAAATCAGATTTACAGTGAAAACTACAGGAATTCTAACAGACAATAGGAAACAGACTGAGAAACGAGAGAAAAAGTTTCCCCTGCAACCCGTAAACTTTGTGCTAGATGAACGAAAGTCTCTCCACATGCTCAGTTCTGAGAGATTATTGTGTATGAAAGCCGTACTTCACATAGCTTCTTGGGAACATAAAGTTTCTTTTCAGTTGCAAACTCCACTAATTACAAATATATGGGTTGGTACAAGCTCCAACTCGGTTTTACAGAGAAAACTGCTGGAACTTCAAACCGGCACTAGGAAACAGACTGAGAATCCAGAGTAAAATTTCTCCTGCAACCCGTTCCCGTTTTGCTAGATGAACGAACGTCTATCCACATGCTCAGTTCTGAGAGATAAGTGTGTGTGAAAGACGTACTTCACCTAGCTTGTTGGGAACACAAACTTTCTTTTCAATTACAAATACCAATCCATACATATGTTTGGGGAGGTACTAGCTCCAACTCGGTTTTAAATTGAAAAATGCAGGAAATTCAAACCGGCACTAGGAAACAGACTGAGAATCCAGAGTAAAAGTTTCTCCTGCAACCCGTTCATTTTCGGCTAGATGAACGAACTTCTCTCCACATGCTCAGTTCTGAGATATAAGTGTGTGTGAAAGCAGTTTTCATCTAGCTTATTGGGAACAAAAAGTTTCTTTTCACTAGCAAACCCACCCCAACATACTTATGGGAATTACTAGCTCCTAATCGGTTTTACAGTTAAAACTGCAGAAATTTCAAACAGGCACTAGGAAACAGACTGAAAAAAAAGAGTAAAAGTTCCTCTGCAACCCGTTCATTTTCTGCTCGATGAAGGAACGTCTCTCCACATGCTCACATCTGAGAGATAATTGTGTGTGAAAGCATTCCTTCAACTAGCTTGTTGGGAACACAAAGTTTCTTTTCTGTTGAAAACCCCACACCATACATATATATGGGTAGGTACTAGCTCCAACCCGGTTTTACACTCAAAATTGCAGGAAATTCTTATCGGCACTAGGAATCAGACTGAGAAACCGGAGTAAAAGTATCCACTGCAACCCGTTCACTTTGTGCTAGATGAAAGAACGTCTCTCCACATGCTCATTTCTGAGAGATAATTGTGTGTGTAAGCCGATCTTCAGCAAGCTTGTTGGAAACACAAAGTTTCTTTTCAGGTGCAAACTCCACTTCATACATATACATGTGGAGGTACGAGCTAAAAACACGGTTTTACAGTGAAAACTGCAGGAAATCAAACCGGCACTAGGAAACAGACTGAGAAACCAGACTAAAATTTTCACCTGCAACCCGTTCCCTTTGTGCTAGATGAACGAACATCTCTCCACATGCTCAGTTCTGAGAGATAATTGTGTGTGAAAGTCGTCCTTCAACTAGATTTTTGGGAACCCAAAGTTCCTTTTAAGTTGCAAACTCCACTCCATACATATATATGGGTAGGTACAAGCTCCAGCTCGGTTTACAGTGAAAACTGCATGAACTTCAAACCGGCACTAGGAAACAGACTTAGAATCCAGAGTAAAATTTTCTCCTGCAACCCTTTCCCTTGTGCTAGATGAATGAACGTCTCTCCACATGCTCATTTTTGGGAGATAAGTGTGTGTGAAACACGTGCTTCAACTAGCTTGTTTGGAACACAAAGTTTCTTTTCAGTTACAAATTCCACTCCATACATATATATAGGGAGGTATTAGCTCCAACTCTGTTTTAAAGTGAAAACTGCAGGAACTTCAAACCGGCACTGGGAAACAGGCTGTGAAACCGGAGTAAAAGTATCCCCTTCAATCAGTTCTCTTTGTCCTACATGAAAGAACGTCTCTCCACATGCTCAGTTCTGAGATATAAGTGTGTGTGAAAGCCGTTTTAAACAAGCATGTTGGGAACACAAAGATTCTTTTCAGTTGCCAACTCCACTTCATACATACATATGGGGAGGTACTAGCACCTAAACGGGTTTACAGTGAAAATTGCAGAAAATTCAAACAGGCTCTTGGAAACAGACTAAGAAACGAGAGTAAAAGATTCTCCTGCAACCAGTTCCCTTTGTGCTAGATGAACGAACGTCTCGCCACATGCTCAGTTCTGAGAGGTAAATGTGATTTTAAGCCATACTTCACCAATCTTGTTGGGAACACAAAGTTTCTTTTCAGTTGCACACTCCAGTCCATACTTATATATGGGTAGGTACTAGCTCCAACTTGGTTTTTCAGTGAAAACTGCAGGAACTTCATACAGGCACTGGGAAACAGACTGAGAAACCGGAGTAAAAGTATCCCCTTCATCCAGTTCTCTTTGTCCTACATGAAAGAACATCTCTCCACATGCTCAGTTCTGAGAGATAATTGTGTGTGAAAGCCGCCCTTAAACTAGCTTGTTGGAAGCACAAAGTTTCTTTTCAGTTGCAAACTCCAATCCATATATATATATGGTAGTTACAAGCTCAAACTCGGTTTAACAGTGAAAACTGCAGGAACTTCAATTCGGAACTAGGAAACAGTGAAAACCAAAGTAAAAGTTTTTCCTGCAACCCGTTCCCTTTGTGCTAGATGAAAGAACGTCTCTCCACATGCTCAGTCTGAGAGATAATTGTGTGTGAAAGCCGTTATTCACATTGCTTTTGGGAACACAAAGTTTCTTTTCAGTTGCAAACTCCAATCCATATATATATATGGGTAGTTACAAGCTCAAACTCGGTTTAACAGTGAAAACTGCAGGAACTTCAATTCGGAACTAGGAAACAGACAGAGAAAACAGAGTAAAAGTTTCTCCTGCCAGCCGTTCCCTTTGTGCTAGAAGAACGAACGTCTCTCCACATGCTCAGTTATGAGAGATAATTGTGTGTGAAAGCCGTCCTTCACCTAGCTTGTTGGGAACCCAAAGTTTCTTTTCTGTTGCCAATTCCACTCCATACATATATATGGGGAGGTACTAGCACCAAATCGGATTTACAGTGAAATCTGCAGGAAATTCTAAACATCACTAGGAAACAGACTGAGAAACCGGAGTAAAAGTTTCACCTGCAAACTTTTCCGTTTGTGCTAGATGAAAGAACGTTTCTCCACATGCTCATTTCTGAGAGATAACTGTGTGTGAAAGCCGTCCTTCACCTAACTTGTTGGGAAAACAAAGTTCCTTTTCAGGAGCAAACTCCACTCCATACATATATATGGGGTGTTTCTATCAACAAATCGATTTTACAGTGAAAAATGCAAGAAATTCTAACCGTCACTAGGAAACAGAATGAGAAACGAAAGAAAAATTTTCCCCTGCAACCCGTAAAATTTGTGCTAGATGAACGAAAGTCTCTCCACATGCTCAGTTCTGAGAGATTATTGTGTGTGATAGCCGTACTTCACATAGCTTCTTGGGAACATAAAGTTTCTTTTCAGTTGCAAACTCCACTAATTACAAATATATGGGTTGGTACAAGCTCCAACTCGGTTTTACAGAGAAAACTGCTGGAACTTCAAACCGGCACTAGGAAACAGACTGAGAATCCAGAGTAAAATTTTCTCCTGCAACCCGTTCCCGTTTTGCTAGATGAACGAACGTCTATCCACATGCTCAGTTCTGAGAGATAAGTGTGTGTGAAAGACGTACTTCACCTAGCTTGTTGGGAACACAAACTTTCTTTTCAATTACAAATACCAATCCATACATATGTTTGGGGAGGTACTAGCTCCAACTGAATTTAAATTGAAAAATGCAGGAACTTCAATCCGGCACTAGGAAACAGACTGAGAATCCAGAGTAAAATTTTCTCCTGCAACCCGTTCATTTTCGGCTAGATGAACGAACTTCTCTCCACATGCTCAGTTCTGAGATATAAGTGTGTGTGAAAGCAGTTTTCATCTAGCTTATTGGGAACAAAAAGTTTCTTTTCACTAGCAAACCCACCCCAACATACTTATGGGAATTACTAGTTCCTAATCGGTTTTACATTGAAAATTGCAGAAATTTCAAACAGGCACTAGGAAACAGACTGAAAAAAATGGGTAAAAGTTCCTCTGCAACCCGTTCATTTTGTGCTAGATGAAGGAACGTCTCTCCACATGCTCACATCTGAGAGATAATTGTGTGTGAAAGCCTTCCTTCAAATAGCATGTTGGGAACACAAAGTTTCTTTTCTGTTGTAAACACCACACCATACATATATATGTGTAGGTACTAGCTCCAACCCGGTTTTACACTGAAAATTGCAGGAAATTCTAACCGGCACTAGGAATCAGACTGAGAAACCGGAGTAAAAGTATCCCCTGCAACCCATTCACTTTGTGCTACATGAAAGAACGTCTCTCCACATGCTCATTTCTGAGAGAAATTTGTGTGTGTAAGCCGACCTTCAGCTAGCTTTTTGGAAACACAAAGTTTCTTTTCAGGTGCAAACTCCACTTCATACATATATATGGGGAGGTACTAGCTCCAACTCGGTTTTACAGTGAAAACTGCAGCAACTTCAAAACGGCACTAGGAAACAGACTGAGAAACCACAGAAAACAGTTTCTCCTACAACCTGTTTCTTTGTGCTATATGAACGAACGTCGCTCCACATGCTAAGTTCTGAGAGATAATTGTGTATGAAAGACGTTATTCACATAGCTTGTTGGGAACACAAATTTCTTTTCACTTGTCAACTCCAATCCACACATATTTTCGAGGAGGTACTAGCTCCAACCCGGTTTTACAGTGAAAACTGCAGGAACTTCAAACCGGCATTAGGAAACAGACTGAGAAACCAGAGTAAAAGTTACTCCTGCAACCCGTTCCTATGTGCTACATGAACGAACGTCTCTCCACATGCTCAGTTCTGAGTGAAAATTGTGTGTGAAAGCCGAACTTCAGCTAGCTTGTTGGGAACGCATAGTTTGTTTTCATTTGCAAAATCCACTCCATACCTATGTATGGGGTGATATTATCTACTAATCTGTTTTACAGTGAAAACTGCAGGAATTTCAAACCGGCAGTAGGAAACAGACTGAGAGATCAGAGTAAATGTTTCTCCTGCAACCTGTTCCTTTTGTGCTAGATGAACAATCGTCTATCCACATTCTCAGTACTGAGAGATATGTGTGTGTGAAAGCCGTTCTTCACCTAGTTTGTTGGGAACACAAAGTTTCTTTTCAGTTGCAAACTCCACTCCATAAATATATATATGGGGAGGTTCTAGCACCAAATCTGTTTTTCAGTGAAAACTGCAGAAATTTCTAAACGGCTCTAGGAAACTGACTGAGAAAAAATAGAAATATTTTCCCCTACAAACCAATCATTTTGTGCTAGATGAACGAAACTCTCTCCACATGCTCAGTTCTCAGAAATAACTATGTGTGAAAGCCGTCCTTCAACTAGCTTGTTGGGAACACAAAGTTTCTTTTCAGTTGCAAAATCCACTCCATACATATATACAGGGATGTACTAGCTCCAACTCGGTTTTACAGGGAAACTGCAGGAACTTCTATCCGGCACTAGGAAACAGAATGAGAAACCGGAGTAAAATTATCCCCTGCAACACGTTCCCTTTGGCCTAGATGAAAGAAGTCTCTCTACATGCTCAGTTCTCAGAGAAAATTGTGTGTAATGCCGTACATCACCTAGCTTGTTGGAAGCATAAAGATTATTTTCAGAAGCAAATTACACTCCATACATATATATATGGGAAGTACGAGCTCCAACACTGTTTTACAGTGAAATCTGCAGGAACATCAAACCGGCACTATGAAACATAGAGATAAACCACAGTAAAATTTCTCCTGCAACCCGATCCCTTTATGCTAAATGAACGAACGTCTCTCCACATGCTCCGATCTGAGAGATAATTGTGTGTGAAAGGCGTACTTCACCTAGCTTGTTGGGAACACAAAGTTTCTTTTCAGTTGCAAACTCCACTCCATACATATATATGGGGAGGTAATAGCTCCAACTCGGTTTTACAGTGAAAATTGCTGGAACTTCAAACCGGCACTAGGAAACATACTGAGAAACCTGAGTAAAAGTTTCTCCTGCAACTCGTTCCAGTTTTGCTTGATGAACGAACGTCTCTTCTCATGCTCAGTTCTGAGAGTTAATTGTGTATGAAAGCGGTCTTTAACCTAGCTTGTTGGGAACACAAAGTTTCTTTTCAGTTGCAAACTCCACTCCGTACATATATATGGGGAGATTCTACCTCCAACTCTGTTTTACATTGAAAACTACAGGAACTTCATACCGGCACTAGGAAACATACTGAGAAACCAGAGTAAAAGTTTCTCCTGCAACCCGTTCCCTTTGTGCTAGATGAACGAACGTCTCTCAACATGCTCAGTTCTGAGAGAAATTTGTGTGTGAAAGCCGTCTTTCAAATAGCTTGTTGGGAACACAAAGTTTCTTTTCAGTTGCAAAATCCACTCCATACTTATATATGGTTAGGTACTACCTCCAACTCGGTTTTACAGTGAAAACTGCAGGAACTTCAAACCGGCACTAGGAAACAGACTGAGAATCAAGAGAAAAAGTTTCTCCTGCAACCCGTTCCCGTTTTGCTAGATGAACGAACATCTCTCCACATGCTCATTTCTGAGAGATATGTGTGTGTGAATGACTTACTTCACCTAGATTGTTGGGAACACAAAGTTTCTTTTCAGTTACAAATACCAATCCATACATATATATGGGGAAGTACTAGCTCCAACTCGGTTTTAAATTTAAAACTGCAGGAATTTCAAACCGGCACTAGGGAACCGACTGAGAATCCAGATTAAAAATTTCTCCTGCAACCTTTTCATTTTCTGCTAGATGAACGAACTTCTCTCCACATGCTCAGTTCTGAGATATAAGTGTTTGTGAAAGCTGTTTTCACCAGCTTATTGGGAACACAAAGATTTTTTCACTAGAAAACTCCACCCCAACATACTTATGGGTAGGTACTAGCTCCTAATCGGGTTTACAGTGAAATCTGCAGAAATTTCAAACACGCACTAGGAAACAGACTAAAAAAAAAGTAAAATTTCCTCTGCAACCCATTCTTTTTGTGCTAGATTAACGAACGTTTCTCCAAATGCTCACATCTGAGAGATAATTGTGTGTGAAAGCCTTCCTTCAACTAGCTTGTTGGGAACACAAAGATTCTTTTCTGTTGCAAAACCCACTCAATACATATATATGGGTATGTACTAGCTCCAACCCAGTTTTACAATGAAAACTGCAGGAACTTCTAACCAGCACTAGGAAACAGACTGATAAACCCGAGTAAAAGTATCCCCTGCAACCCGTTCACTTTGTGATAGATGAAAGAACGTCTCTCCACATGCTCATTTCTCAGATATAAGACTGTGTGAAAGCCGTCCTTCAGCTAGCTTGTTGGAAACACAAAATTTCTTTTCAGTTGCAAACTCCACTTCGTACATATATATGTGGAGGTACGAGCTAAAAACACGGATATACAGTGAAAACTGCAGGAAAATCAAATCGGCACTAGGAAACAGACTGAGAAACCAGACTAAATTTTCACCTGCAACCCGTTCCTTTTGTGCTAGATGAACGAACATTTCTCCACATGCTCAGTTCTCAGAGTTAATTGTGTGTTAAAGCCGACCTTCACGTAGCTTGTTGCGAACACAAAGTTTCTTTTAAGATTCAAACACCAATCCATACATATATATGGGGTGGTACTTGCTCCAACTCGGTTTTACAGTGAAAACTGCAGGAACTTCAAAACGGCACTAGGAAACAGAATGAGAAACCAGAGAAAAAATTTTCTCATACAACACTTTCCTTTGTGCTATATGAACGAATGTCTCTCCACATGCTCAGTTCTGAGATATAAGTAGTGTGTTATAGCCGTTTTCACGTAACTTGTTGGGAACAAATGTTTCTTTCACTGGCAAACTCCACAACAACATACATTTGGGGAAGTACTAGCTCCTAATAGGTTTTACAGTGAAAACTGCAGAAATTACAAACAGGCACTAGGAAACAGACTGAGAAACCCGAGTAAAAGTTTCTCCATCAACACGTTCCCTTTCTGCTAGATGAACGAACTTCTCTCCACATGCTCAGTTCTGAGAGATTAATTTGTGTGGAAGCCGTCCTTCACCAAGCTTGTAGGGAAAACAAAGTTTCTTTTCATTTGCAAACTCCACTGCATACATATATATGGGGAGGTAAGAGCTCCAACTCAGTTTTATAGTGAAAACTGCAGGAAATTCAAACCGGCACTAGGAAACAGACTGAGTAATCTGAGTTAAACATTCTCCTGCAAATCTTTCCCATTGTACTTGATGAAAGAACGTCTCTCCACATGCTATTTTCTGAGAGAAAAGTGTGTGTGAAAGCCGTTCTTCACCTAGCTTGATGGGAACACAAAGATATTTACTGTTGCAATCTCCTCTCCATACATATATATGGGTAGGTACTAGCTCCAACTCGGTTTTACAGTGAAAACTGCAGGAACTTCAAACGGCTCTAGGAAACAGACTGAGAAACCAGAGTAAAAGTTTCTCCTGCAAACCTTTCCTTTTGTGCTAGATGAACGAAAGTCATTCCATATGCTCCGTTCTCAAAGATAAGTGTGTGTGACAGCCGTACTTCATTTAGCTTGTTGGGAACACATAGATTCTTTTCAGTTGCAAACTCCACTCCATACATATATATGGGGAGGTACGACCTCCAACACAGTTTTATAGTGAAAACTGCAGGAACTTCAAACAGGGAGTAGGAAACAGACTGAGAACCAGGGTAAAAGTTTCCCCTGCAACAAGTTTCCTTTGTGCTAGATGAAAGAACGTCTCTCCACATGCTCATTTCTGAGAGATAAGTGTCTGTGAAAGCCGTCCTTCACATTGCTTGTTGGGAACACAAAGTTAATTTTATTTGCAAACCCCACTTAATATATATATATGGGGAGGTACGTGCTCCAACTCGAATTTACAGTGAAAACTGCAGGAATTTCAAACCTGCACTAGGAAACAGACTGAGAATCCAGAGTAGTTGTTTCTCCTGCAAACCGTTCGTTTTGTGCTAGATGAAGGAACGTCTCTCCACATGCTCAGTTCTGAGAGATAAATGTGTTTGGAAGGCGTACTTCACCTAGCTTGTTGGGAACAGAAAGTTTATTTTCTGTTGAAAATTCACTCCATACATATATATGGGAAGGTACTAGCTCCAACACGGTTTTACAGTGAAAACTGCAGGAACATCAAACTGGCACTAGGAAAAAGACTGAGAAAAAACAGAAAAAGTTTCTCCTGCAAACCGTTCCCTTTTTGCTAGATGAACGACCGTCTCTCCACATGCTCCTTTCTCAGACATAAGTGTGTGTGAAAGCCGTCCTTCACCGAGCTTGTTGGGAACACAATGATCCTTTTCTGTTGTAAACTCCACTTCATACATATATATGGGTAGGTACTAGCTCCAAATTTCCTTTACATTGAAAACTGCAGGAACTTCAAACCGGCACTAGGAAACAGACTGAGAAACCTGAGTAAAAGTTTCTCCTTCAACCCGTTCCCTTTGTGCTAGATGAACGAACGTCTCTCCACATGCTCAGTTCTGAGATATAAGTGTGTGTGATAGCAGTTTTCACGTAGCTTGTTGGGAACACAAAGTTTCTTTTCACTAGCAGACTCCACAACAAAATACATTTGGGGAGGTTCTAGCTCCTAATCAGTATTACAGTGAAAATTGCAGAAATTACAAACAGGCACTAGGAAACAGACTGAGAAATCAGATTAAATGTTTCTCCTGCAACCAGTTCCATTTGTGCTAGATGAACGAACATCTCTCCACATGCTCACATCTGAGATTAAATTGTGTGTGAAAGCCTTTCTTCAACTGGCTTGTTGGGAACACAAAGTTTCTTTTCTGTTGCAATCCCCACTCCATATATATATATGAGTAGGTACTAGCTCCAACTCTGTTTACAGTGAAAAATGCAGGAAAATCAAACCGGCACAAGGAAACAGACTGAGAAACCAGACTAAAACATTCAACTGCAAACATATCCCCTTGTGCTAGATGAACGAACGTCTCTACACATGCTCATTTCTGAGAGATAATTGTGTGTGAAAGCCGTCCTTCACCTAGCTAGTTGGGAACACAAAGTTTGTTTTCATTTGCAAAATCCACTCCATAAATTTATATGAGTAGGTACTAGCTCCAACTCGGTTTTACAGTGAAAACTGCAGGGACATCTAACCGGTATTAGGAAACAGAATGAGAACCCGGAGTAATAGTATCCCCTGCAAACCGTTCCCTTTGTGCTAGATGAACGAACGTCTCTCCACATGCTCCGATGTGAGAGATAATTGTGTATGAAAGCCGTCTTTAACCTAGCTTGTTGGGAACACAAGGTTTCTTTTCAGTTGCAAACTCCACTCCATACATATATATGGGGAGATAAAAGCTCCAACTCTATTTAACATTGAAAAATGCAGGAACATCAAAAAGGGACTAGGAAACAGACTGAGAAACCGGAGTAAATGTTTCCCCTGCATCCCGTTCCCTTTGTGCTAGATGAACGAACGTCTCTCCACATGCTCATTTCTGAGGGATGAGTGTGTGTGAAAGCCGTCTTTCACCTAGCTTGTTGGGAACACAAAGTTTCTTTTAATTTGCAAACTCCACTTCCTATAATTATATGGGGAGGTACGAGCTAAAACTCAATTTTACAGTGAAAAATGCAGGAACATCAAACCGGGACTAGGAAACAGACTGAGAAACCAGGGTAAAAGTTTCTCCTGCAAACCGTTCCCTTTGTGCTAGATGAACGAACGTCTCTCAACATGCTCGGTTCTGAGAGATAATTGTGTGTGAAAGCCTTTCTTCAAATAGCTTGTTGGGCACACAAAGTTTCTTTTCAGTTGCAAACTCCACTCCATACATATATATGGTTAGGTACTAGCTCCAACTCGGTTTTACAGTGAAAACTGCAGGAAATTCAATTCGGAACTAGGAAAGAGACTGAGAAACCAGCGTAAAAGTTTCTCCTGCAACCCGTTCCCTATGTGCTAGGTGAACGAACGTATCTCCACATGCTCTGTTCTGAGAGATAAGTGTGTGTGAAAGCCGTCCTTCAAATTGCTTGTTGGGAACACAAAGTCTCTTTTCAGTTGCAAAAACCACTCCATACATATATATTGGGGGGTACTAGAACCAACTCGGGTTTACAGTGATAATTGCAGAAAATACTTACCTGCACTAAGAAACAGATTGAGAATCAACAGAAAATGTTACGCCTGCAACCCGTTACTTTTGTGCTAGATGAACGAACGTCTCTCCACATGCTCCATTCTGAGAGATATGTGTGTGTGAAAGCCGTCTTTCACCTACCTTGTTGGGAACACAAAGTTTCTTTTCTATTGCAAACCCCACTCCATACATATATGGGGAGGTTCAAGCTCCAACTCGGATTTACAGTGAAAACTGCAGGATCTTCTAAACGGCACAAGGAAACAGACTGAGAAACCGGAGTAAATGTTTCTCCTACAACCCGTTCCATTTCTGCTTGATGAACGAACTTCTCTCCACATGCTCAGTTCTGAGAGATTAATTTGTGTGGAAGCCGTCCTTCACCAAGCTTGTTGGGAACACAAAGTTTCTTTTCATTTGCAAACTCCACTCCATACATATATATGGGGAGGTACAAGCTCCAACTCGTGTTTAGAGTGAAAACTGCAGGAAATTCAAACCGGCACTTGGATACAGACTGAGAAACCCGAGTAAAAGTTTCCCTGCAAACCGTTCCCTTTGTTCTAGATGAACGAACGTCACTCTACATGTTCAGTTCTTAGAGATAATTATGTGTGAAACCCGTCCTTCACATAGCCTGTTGGTAACACAAAGTTCCTTTTCACTTGCAAACTCCAATCCATAAATATATATGGGAAGGTAAAAGCTCCAACTCTGTTTTACAGTGATAATTGCTGGAACATCAAACCGGCCATAGGAAAGAGACTGAGAAAAAATAGTAATAGTTTCTCCTGCAACCCGTTCCATTTGTGCTAGATGAACGAACGTCTATCCACAAGCTAATTTCTGAGAGATAAGTGTGTGTGAAAGTCTTCCATCACCTAGCTTGTTGGGAACAGAAACTGTATTTTTAGTTGAAAACTTCACTCCATACATATATATGGGAAGGTACTAGCTCAAATTCTGTTTTTCAGTGAAAACTGCATGAACTTCAAACCGGCACTAGGAAACAGACTGAGAAACCAGAGTAAAAGTTTTTTCGGCATACCGTTCCCTTTTTGCTAGATGAACGAACTTCTATCCACATGCTCATTTCTAAGAGATAAGTGTGTGTGAAAGCCGTCATTCACCTAGATTGTTGGGAACACAGAGTTAATTTTCAGTTGCAAACTGCACCCCAAATATTTATATGGGAATGTACTAACTCCAAATCAGTTTTACGGTGAAATCTGTAGCAAATTCAAACCAGCACTAGGAAACCAATTGAGAAACAAGAGTAAAATTTTCTCCTGCAAAACTTTCCCTTTGTGCTTGATGAACGAAATACTCTCCACATGCTCAGTTCTGAGAGATAATGTGTGTGAAAGCTGTCCTTCACCTAGCTTGTTGGGAAAACAAAGTTTCTTTTCAGTTGCAAATTAAACTCCATAAATATTTTATGGGGATTTACCAGCTCTAAAACTATATTACAGTGAAAACTGCATTAACACCCTAACGGTACAAGGAGAAATACTGAGAAACCAGGAAATAGTTTCCCTGCAATCCTTTCACTTTTTGCTAGATGAACGAACGTCTCTCCACATGATCTGTACTGAGAGATAAGTGTGTGTGAAAGCCGTCCTTCACCTAGCTTTTTGGGAACACAAAGATTCTTTTCAGTTACTAACTACACTCCATTCATATTATATGGGGAGGTATAAGCTCCAACTCGGTTTTACAGTGAAAACTGCAGGAACATCAAACCGGCACTAGGAAATACACTGAGAAACAAGGGTAAAAGTTTCCCCTGAAACCCGTTCGCATTGTGCTAGGTGAACGAACGTCAATCCACATGCTCCGTTCTGAGAGATATGTGTGTGTGATAGCCTTCCGTCACTTTGAATGTTGGGAACAGAAAATGTCTTTTTAGTTGCAAACTCCCCTCCATACATATATATGGAAGTACTAGCTCCAATTCGGTTTTTTAGTGAAAATTGTAGGAACTTCAAATCGGCACTAGGGAAAAGACTGAGAAATCAGAGTAAAAGTTTCTTCTGCATACCGTTCCCTTTGTGCTAGATGAACGAACTTCTAGCCACAAGCTAATTTCTGAGAGATAAATGTGTGTGAATGCATTCCATTACCTAGCTTGTTGAGAAAGGAAAGTGTACTTTTAGTTGCAAACTTCAGTCCATACATATATATGGGGAGGTGATAGCTCCAATTCGATTTTTCAGTGAAAACTGCATGGTCTTCAAACCGGCAATAGAAACAGCCTCAGAAATCAGAGTAAAAGTTTCTTCTGCATACCGTTCCCTTGGTGCTAGATGAATAAAAGTCTATCCACATGCTCATTTCTAAGAGATAAGTGTGTGTGAAAGCCGTCTTTGACCTAGATTGTTGGGAACACAGAGTTACTTTTCAGTTGCAAACTACACTCCAAATATTTATATGGGGATGTATTAGCTCCAAATCAGTTTTACAGTGAAATCTGTAGGAAATTCAAACCAGCACTAGGAAACCAATTGAGAAACAAGGGTAAGATTTTCTCCTGCAAAACTTTCCCTTTGTGCTAGATGAACGAAAGTCATTCCATATGCTCCGTTCTCAGAGATAAGTGTGTGTGACAGCCGTACTTCATTTAGCTTGTTGGGAACACATAGATTCTTTTCAGTTGCAAACTGCACTCCATACATATATATGGGGAGGTACGACATCCAACTCAGTTTTATAGTGAAAACTGCAGTAACTTCAAACCGGGAGTAGGAAACAGACTGAGAACCAGGGTAAAAGTTTCCCCTGCAACAAGTTCCCTTTGTGCTAGATGAAAGAACGTCTCTCCACATGCTCATTTCTGAGAGATAAGTGTGTGTGAAAGCCGTCTTTGACCTAGATTGTTGGGAACACAGAGTTACTTTTCAGTTGCAAACTACACTCCAAATATTTATATGGGGATGTATTAGCTCCAAATCAGTTTTACAGTGAAATCTGTAGGAAATTCAAACCAGCACTAGGAAACCAATTGAGAAACAAGGGTAAGATTTTCACCTGCAAGCCTTTCCCTTTGTGCTTGATGAACGAAATACTCTTCACATGCTCAGTTCTGAGAGATAAGGGTGTGTGAAAGCTGTCCTTCAAATTGCTTGTTGCTAAAACAAAGTTTATTTTCACTTGTAAACTAATCTCCATAAATATTTTATGGGGATTTACCAGCTCTAAAAATATTTTACAGTTAAAACTGAATTAATTTCCTAACGGTACTAGGAGAAAGACTGAGAGACCAGGAAATAGTTTCTCCTGCATTCCTTTCCCTTTGTGCCAGATGAACGAACGTCTCTCCACATGATCTGTTCTGAGAGATAAGTGTGTGTGAAAGCCGTCCTTCACCTAGATTTTTATGAACACAGAGATTCTTTTCAGTTACTAAATACAATCCATTCATATTATATGGGGAGGTATTATCTCCAACTCGGTTTTACTGTGAAAACTGCAGGGAATTCAAAACGTCACTAGGAAATAGACTGAGAAACCAGGGTAAAAGTTTCCCCTGTAACCCGTTCGCATTGTGCTAGATGAATGACCGTCACTCCAAATGATTTCTTCTGTGAGATACTTGAGTTTGAATGCCGCCCTTCACCTAGCTTTTAGGGAACACTGAGTTCCTTTTCAGTTACAAACTATAATCCATATATATTTTATGAGTAGGGACTAGCTCCAAGTCGGATTTACAGTGAAAACTGCAGGAAAATCAAAACGGCACTAGAAAACAGACAGAGAAACCAGAGTAAAATTTTCTTCTGCAACACGTTCCTTTGTGCTTGATGAATGAAAATCTCTCCACATTCTCACTTCTGAGATATAAGTGTGTGAGGAAGCCGTCATCACCAAGCTTGTTTTGAAAACAAACTTTTTTCAGTTGCAAACTAAAATCCATACATATTATATGGGTTGGGAATAACTCCAATTCGTTTATACAGTGAAAACTGCAGGAACTTCAAACCGGCACTAGGAAACAGTTGAGAAACCAGAGTAAAAGTTTCTCCTGAAACCCGTTCCATTTTGCTAGATGAACGATCGCCTCTCCACATGTTCACTTACAAAGGAAAAGTGTGTGTGAAAGCCTTCCTTCACCTAGCTTGTAGGGAACACAAAGATTCTTTTAAGTTGCAAACTACACTTCAAACATATATATGGGTAGGTACTAGCTCCAATTCTGTTTATCAGTGAAAACTGCAGGAACTTCAAATCGGCACAAGGAAACAGACTGAGAAACCAGAGTAAAAGTTTATTCTACATACCGTTCCCTTTGTGCTAGATGAAAGATCATCTATCCACATGCTCATTTCTGAGAGATAATTGTGTGTAAAGCCGTCATTCATCTAGATTGTTGGGAACACAGAGTTTCTTTTCAGTTGCAAACTACACTCCAAAAATATATATATGAGGATGTACTAGCTCCAAATCTGTTTTACAGCTAAATCAGCAGGAATTTCAAAGCAGCACTAGGAAACAAACTGAGATACCAGAGTAAAAGATTCTCCTGCAACACGTTCTCTTTGTGCTAGATGAACGAACATCTCTCCACATGCTAATTACTGAGAGGTAAGTGTGTGTGAAAGCAGTACATCAACTAGATTGTTGGGAACACAGAGTTACTTTTCAGATGCAAACTACATTCCATACATATATATGGGTATGTACTAGCTCCCAATCAATTTTACAGTGAAACCTGCAAGAAATTCAAACAGGCACTAGGAAACACACTGAGAACCCAGAGTAAAAATTACTCCTGATACCCGTTCCATTTCTTCTACATGAAGGAACGTCGCTTAACATGCTCAGTTCTGAGAGATAAGTGCGTGTGAAAGCCGTCCTTCACCTAGCTTGTTGGGAACACAGAGATTCTTTTCATTTGCAAAATACACTCCATAAATATATATGTTGAGGTACTAGCTCAAAATCTTTTTTACAGTGAAAACTGCAGAAAATTCAAACCGGAATTAGGAAACAGACTTAGAAACCACAGAAAAAGTTTCCCCTGCAAACCTTTCTCTTTGAGGTAGATGCACGAAATTCTTTCCACATGCTCAGTTTTCAGAGATAAGTGTGTGTGGAAGCCGTCTTTAAACTAGCTTCTTGGGAACACAAAGTTTCTATTCAGTTGCAAACTACTATCAATACATATATATGGGGAGGTAGTAGCTCCAAATCGTTTTACAGTGAAAACTGCAGGAACTTCAAACAGGCACTAGGAAACCGACTGAGAAACCAGATTAAAAGTTTCCCCGGCAAATCGTTCCCTTTGTTCTAGATGAACGACCGTCTCTCCACATGCTACGTTCTCAGAGATAAGTGTGTGTGAAAGCTGTCCTTCACCGAGCTTGTTGGGAACACAAAGTTCCTTTTCTGTTGCAAATTCCACTTCATACATATATAAGGGTAGTTACTAGCTCCAACTCTGTTTTACAGTGAAAAATGCAGGAAAATCAAACCGGCACAAGGAAACAGACTGAGAAACCAGACTAAAACTTTCAACTGCAAACATTTCCCCTTGTGCTAGATGAACGAACGTCTCTACACATGCTCAGTTCTGAGAGTTAATTGTGTGTGAAAGCCGTCCTTCAACTAGCTAGTTGGGAATACAAAGTTTGTTTTCATTTGCAAATTCCACTCCATATATATATATGGGGAGGTACTAGCTACTAATCTGTTTTACAGGGAAAACTGCAGGAACTTCTTACCGGCACTAGGAAAGAGACTGATAAATCAGAGTAAAAGTTTCTCCTGCAACCTGTTCCATTTGTGCTAGATGAACGAACATCTCTCCACATGCTCAGTACTGAGATATATGTGTGTGTGAAAACCGTCCTTCACCTAGCTAGTTGGGAACACAAAGTTTGTTTTCATTTGCATAATCCACTCCATATATGTATATGGGGAGGTACTAGCTACTAATCTGTTTTACAGGGAAAACTGCAGGAACTTCAAACCGGCACTAGGAAAGAGACTGAGAAACCAGCGTAAAAGTTTCTTCTGCAAACCGTTCACATTGTGCTACATGAACGAGCGTCTCTACACATGCTCAGTTCTGAGGGATAAGTGTGGGTGAAAGCCGTTTTTCACATAGTTTGTTGAGAACACAAAGTTCCTTTTCAGTTGCAAACCCCACTCCATACATATATATGGGGAATTACAAGCTCAAACTCGGTTTAAAATTTGAAACTTCAGGAAATTCAAAACGGCACTTGGAAACAGACTGAGAAAAATGAGAAAACGTTTCTCCTGCAACCCGTTCTTTCTGTGTTGGATGAACGAACTTCTCTCCACATGCTCAGGTCTGAGAGATAAATGTCTGTGAAAGCCGTCCTTCATCTAGCTTGTTGGGAACACAAAGTTTCTTTTCTGTTGCAAAATCCACTCCATACATATATATGGGTAGGTAATAGTTCCAACTCAGATTTACAGTGAAAACTGCAGGAAGTTCTAAACGGCACTAGGAAACAGACTGAGAAACCGGAATAAAAGTTTCCCCTGCAACACTTTCCTTTTGTGCTAGATGAAATAACGTCTCTCCACATGCTCATATCTGAGAGATAAATTTGTGTGAAAGCCTTCCTTCACCTAGTATGTTGGGAATACAAAGTTTCTTTTCATTTGCAAAATCCACATCATACATATATATGGGGAGGTACTAGATCCAACTCGGTTTTACAGTGAAAACTGCAGGAACTTCAAACCGGCACTAGGAAACAGACTGAGAAACCAGAGTAAAAGTTTCTCCTGCAACCCGTTCCCTATGTGCTAGATGAACGAAATTCTCTCCACATTCTCAGTTCTGAGAGATTAATTTGTGTGGAAGCCAACCTTCACTAAGCTTGTTGGGAACACAAAGTTTCTTTTCATTTGCAAACCCCACTCCATACATATATATGGGGAGGTACGAGCTCCAACACTGTTTTACAGTGAAAACTGCAGGAACTTCAAACCGGCACTAGGAAAAAGACTGAGAATCCAGAGTATAGTTTCCCCTGCAACCCGTTCCCTTTGTGCTTGATGAAAGAAAGTCTTTCCACATGCTCATTTCTCAGAGATAAGTGTGTGTGAAAGCCGTCCTTCACATATCTTCTAGGGAAAACAAAGTTTCTTTTCATTTGCAAACTCCATTTCATACATATATATGGGGAGGTACGAACTCCAACTCTGTTTTATAGTGAAAAATGAAGGAAATTCAAACCGGCACTAGGAAACAGACTGAGAAACCTGAGTACAACTTTCTCCTGCAAATCTTTCCCTTTGTGCTAGATGAAAGAACGTCTCTCCACATGCTCTTTTCTTAGAGATATGTGTGTGTGAAAGCCGTTCTTCACTTGGCTTGTTGGGAACACAATGTTTCTTTCCTGTTGCAATCTCCACTCCATACATATATATGGGGAAGTACTAGCTCCAACTCGGTTTTACAGTGAAAACTGCAGGAACTTCAATTCGGAACTAGGAAAGAGACTGAGAATCCAGCGTAAAGGTTTCTTCTGCAAACCCTTCACTTTGTGCAAGATGAACGAGAGTCTATCCACATGCTCATTTCTGAGGGATAAGTGTGTGTGAAAGCCGTTTTTCACATAGCTTGTTGAGAACACAAAGTTTCTTTTCAGATGCAAACTCCACTCCATACATATATATGGGGAGTTACAATCTCAAACTCGGTTTAAAAGTTGAAACTTCAGGAAATTCAAACCGGCACTTGGTAACAGACCGAGAAAATGAGAAAACGTTTCTTCTGTAACCCATTCATTTTGTGTTGGATGAACGATCTTCTCTCCAAATGTTCAGGTCTGAGAGATAATTGTCTGTGAAAGCCGACCTTCATCTAGCTTGTTGGGAACACAAAGTTTCTTTTCTGTTGCAAATTCCACTCCATACATATATATGGGTAGGTAATAGTTCCAACTCAGATTTACAGTGAAAATTGCAGGAAGTTCTAAACGGCACTAGGAAACAGACTGAGAAACTGGAATAAAAGTTTCCCCTGCAACACTTTCCCTTTGTGCTAGATGAAATAACGTCTCTCCACATGCTCATATCTGAGAGATAAATTTGTGTGAAAGCCCTCCTTCACCTAGTATGTTGGGAACACAAAGTTTCTTTTCATTTGCAAACTCCACATCATACATATATATGGGGA
This sequence comes from Camelus ferus, assembly GCF_009834535.1. Classification (NCBI taxonomy): domain Eukaryota; kingdom Metazoa; phylum Chordata; class Mammalia; order Artiodactyla; family Camelidae; genus Camelus; species Camelus ferus. The sequence continues at coordinate 65,777,887 of NC_045707.1, read as the reverse complement.
GGTACTAGATCCAACACGGTTTTACAGTGAAAACTGCAGGAACTTCAAACAGGCACTAGGAAACAGACTGAGAAACCAGAGTAAATGTTTCCCCTGCAACCCGTTCCCTATGTGCTAGATGAACGAACGTCTCTCCACATGCTCAGTTCTGAGAGATAAGTGTGTGTGAAAGCCGTCCTTCAACTTGCTTGTTGGGAACACAAAGTCACTTTTCAGTAGCAAACACCACTCCATATATATATATATTGGGGGGTACTAGAACCAACCCGGCTTTACAGTGAAAACGGCAGAAAATACTAACCTGCACTAAGAAACAGACTGAGAATCAAGAGAAAATGTTACTCCTGCCAACCGTTACTTTTGTGCTAGATGAACGAACATCTCTCCACATTCTCAGTTCTGAGAGATTAATTTGTGTGGAAGCCGACCTTCACTAAGCTTGTTGGGAACAGAAAGATTCTTTTCAGTTACTAACTACACTCCATTCATATTACATGGGGAGGTATAAGCTCCAACTCGGTTTTACAGTGAAAACTGCAGGAACATCAAACCGGCACTAGGAAATACACTGAGAAACAAGGGTAAAAGTTTCCCCTGAAACCCGTTCGCATTGTGCTAGGTGAACGAACGTCAATCCACATTCTCAGTTCTGAGAGATATGTGTGTGTGATAGCCTTCCGTCACTTTGAATGTTGGGAACAGAAAATGTCTTTTTAGTTGCAATCTCCCCTCCATACATATGTATATGGAAGTACTAGCTCCAATTCGGTTTTTTAGTGAAAATTGTAGGAACTTCAAATCGGCACTAGGGAAAAGACTGAGAAATCAGAGTAAAAGTTTCTTCTGTATACCGTTCCCTTTGTGCTAGATGAACGAACATCTCTCCACATTCTCAGTTCTGAGAGATTAATTTGTGTGGAAGCCGACCTTCACTAAGCTTGTTGGGAACAGAAAGATTCTTTTCAGTTACTAACTACACTCCATTCATATTATATGGGGAGGTATAAGCTCCAACTCGGTTTTACAGTGAAAACTGCAGGAACATCAAACCGGCACTAGGAAATACACTGAGAAACAAGGGTAAAAGTTTCCCCTGAAACCCGTTCGCATTGTGCTAGGTGAACGAACGTCAATCCACATTCTCAGTTCTGAGAGATATGTGTGTGTGATAGCCTTCCGTCACTTTGAATGTTGGGAACAGAAAATGTCTTTTTAGTTGCAATCTCCCCTCCATACATATATATATGGAAGTACTAGCTCCAATTCGGTTTTTTAGTGAAAATTGTAGGAACTTCAAATCGGCACTAGGGAAAAGACTGAGAAATCAGAGTAAAAGTTTCTTCTGTATACCGTTCCCTTTGTGCTAGATGAACGAACTTCTAGCCACAAGCTAATTTCTGAGAGATAAATGTGTGTGAATGCATTCCATTACCTAGCTTGTTGAGAAAGGAAAGTGTATTTTTAGTTGCAAACTTCAGTCCATACATATATATGGGGAGGTGATAGCTCCAATTCAATTTTTCAGTGAAAACTGCATGGTCTTCAAACCGGCAATAGAAACAGCCTCAGAAATCAGAGTAAAAGTTTCTTCTGCATACCGTTCCCTTGGTGCTAGATGAATAAAAGTCTATCCACATGCTCATTTCTAAGAGATAAGTGTGTGTGAAAGCCGTCTTTGACCTAGATTGTTGGGAACACAGAGTTACTTTTCAGTTGCAAACTACACTCCAAATATTTATATGGGGATGTATTAGCTCCAAATCAGATTTACAGTGAAATCTGTAGGAAATTCAAACCAGCACTAGGAAACCAATTGAGAAACAAGGGTAAGATTTTCTCCTGCAAGCCTTTCCCTTTGTGCTTGATGAACGAAATACTCTTCACATGCTCAGTTCTGAGAGATAAGGGTGTGTGAAAGCTGTCCTTCAAATTGCTTGTTGCTAAAACAAAGTTTCTTTTCAGTTGTAAACTAATCTCCATAAATATTTTATGGGGATTTACCAGCTCTAAAAATATTTTACAGTGAAAACTGAATTAACTTCCTAACGGTACTAGGAGAAAGACTGAGAGACCAGGAAATAGTTTCTCCTGCATTCCTTTCCCTTTGTGCTAGATGAACGAACGTCTCTCCACATGATCTGTTCTGAGAGATAAGTGTGTGTGAAAGCCGTCCTTCACCTAGATTTTTATGAACACAGAGATCCTTTTCAGTTACTAAATACACTCCATTCATATTATATGGGGAGGTATTATCTCCAACTCGGTTTTACTGTGAAAACTGCAGGGAATTCAAAACGTCACTAGGAAATAGACTGAGAAACCAGGGTAAAAGTTTCCCCTGTAACCCGTTCGCATTGTGCTAGATGAATGACCGTCACTCCAAATGATTTCTTCTGTGAGATACTTGAGTGTGAATGCCGCCCTTCACCTAGCTTTTAGGGAACACTGAGTTCCTTTTCAGTTACAAACTATAATCCATATATATTTTATGGGTAGGGACTAGCTCCAAGTCGGTTTTACAGTGAAAACTGCAGGAAAATGAAAACGGCACTAGAAAACAGACAGAGAAACCAGAGTAAAATTTTCTTCTGCAACACGTTCCTTTGTGCTTGATGAATGAAAGTCTCTCCACATGCTCACTTCTGAGATATAAGTGTGTGAGGAAGCCGTCATCACCAAGCTTGTTTTGAAAACAAACTTTTTTCAGTTGCAAACTAAAATCCATACATATTATATGGGTTGGGAATAACTCCAATTCGTTTATACAGTGAAAACTGCAGGAACTTCAAACCGGCACTAGGAAACAGTTGAGAAACCAGAGTAAAAGTTTCTCCTGAAACCCGTTCCATTTTGCTAGATGAACGATCGCCTCTCCACATGTTCACTTACAAAAGAAAAGTGTGTGTGAAAGCCTTCCTTCACCTAGCTTGTAGGGAACACAAAGATTCTTTTAAGTTGCAAACTACACTTCAAACATATATATGGGTAGGTACTAGCTCCAATTCTGTTTATCAGTGAAAACTGCAGGAACTTCAAATCGGCACAAGGAAACAGACTGAGAAACCAGAGTAAAAGTTTATTCTACATACCGTTCCCTTTGTGCTAGATGAAAGATCATCTATCCACATGCTCATTTCTGAGAGATAATTGTGTGTAAAGCCGTCATTCATCTAGATTGTTGGGAACACAGAGTTTCTTTTCAGTTGCAAACTACACTCCAAAAATATATATATGAGGATGTACTAGCTCCAAATCTGTTTTACAGCTAAATCAGCAGGAATTTCAAAGCAGCACTAGGAAACAAACTGAGATACCAGAGTAAAAGATTCTCCTGCAACACGTTCTCTTTGTGCTAGATGAACGAACGTCTCTCCACATGCTAATTACTGAGAGGTAAGTGTGTGTGAAAGCAGTACATCAACTAGATTGTTGGGAACACAGAGTTACTTTTCAGATGCAAACTACATTCCATACATATATATGGGTATGTACTAGCTCCCAATCAATTTTACAGTGAAACCTGCAAGAAATTCAAACAGGCACTAGGAAACACACTGAGAACCCAGAGTAAAAATTACTCCTGATACCCGTTCCATTTCTTCTACATGAAGGAACGTCGCTTAACATGCTCAGTTCTGAGAGATAAGTGCGTGTGAAAGCCGTCCTTCACCTAGCTTGTTGGGAACACAGAGATTCTTTTCATTTGCAAAATACACTCCATAAATATATATGTTGAGGTACTAGCTCAAAATCTTTTTTACAGTGAAAACTGCAGAAAATTCAAACCGGAATTAGGAAACAGACTTAGAAACCACAGAAAAAGTTTCCCCTGCAAACCTTTCTCTTTGAGGTAGATGCACGAAATTCTTTCCACATGCTCAGTTTTCAGAGATAAGTGTGTGTGGAAGCCGTCTTTAAACTAGCTTCTTGGGAACACAAAGTTTCTATTCAGTTGCAAACTACTATCAATACATATATATGGGGAGGTAGTAGCTCCAAATCGTTTTACAGTGAAAACTGCAGGAACTTCAAACAGGCACTAGGAAACCGACTGAGAAACCAGATTAAAAGTTTCCCCCGGCAAACCGTTCCCTTTGTTCTAGATGAACGACCGTCTCTCCACATGCTACGTTCTCAGAGATAAGTGTGTGTGAAAGCTGTCCTTCACCGAGCTTGTTGGGAACACAAAGTTCCTTTTCTGTTGCAAATTCCACTTCATACATATATAAGGGTAGTTACTAGCTCCAACTCTGTTTTACAGTGAAAACTGCAGGAACTTCAAACCGGCACTAGGAAACAGACTGAGAAACCACAGTAAAAGTTTCTCCTTCAACCCGTTCCCTTTGTGCTAGATGAACGAACGTCTTTCCACATGCTCAGTTCTGAGATATAAGTGTGTGTGATAGCCGTTTTCACGTAGCTTGTTGGGAACACAAAGTTTCTTTTCACTAGCAGACTCCACAACAACATACATTTGGTGAGGTACTAGCTCCTAATCGGTATTACAGTGAAAAATGCAGAAATTACAAACAGGCACTAGGAAACAGACTGAGAAATCAGACTAAATGTTTCTCCTGCAACCAGTTCCATTTGTGCTAGATGAACGAACATCTCGCCACATGCTCACATCTGAGATTAAATTGTGTGTGAAAGCCTTACTTCAACTGGCTTGTTGGGAACACAAAGTTTCTTTTAAGTTGCAAACCCCACTCCATATATATATATGGGTAGATACTAGCTCCAACTCTGTTTTACAGTGAAAAATGCAGGAAAATCAAACCGGCACAAGGAAACAGTCTGAGAAACCAGACTAAATCTTTCAACTGCAAACATTTCCCCTTGTGCTAGATGAACGAACGTCTCTACACATGCTCAGTTCTGAGAGTTAATTGTGTGTGAAAGCCGTCCTTCACCTAGCTAGTTGGGAATACAAAGTTTGATTTCATTTGCAAAATCCACTCCATATATGTATATGGGGAGGTACTAGCTACTAATCTGTTTTACAGGGAAAACTGCAGGAACTTCTTACCGGCACTAGGAAAGAGACTGAGAAATCAGAGTAAAAGTTTCTCCTGCAACCTGTTCCATTTGTGCTAGATGAACGAACATCTCTCCACATGCTCAGTACTGAGATATATGTGTGTGTGAAAGCCGTCCTTCACCTAGCTAGTTGGGAACACCAAAGTTTGTTTTCATTTGCAAAATCCACTCCATATATGTATATGGGGAGGTACTAGCTACTAATCTGTTTTACAGGGAAAACTGCAGGAACTTCAAACCGGCACTAGGAAAGAGACTGAGAAACCAGCGTAAAAGTTTCTTCTGCAAACCGTTCACATTGTGCTACATGAACGAGCGTCTCTACACATGCTCAGTTCTGAGGGATAAGTGTGGGTGAAAGCCGTTTTTCACATAGTTTGTTGAGAACACAAAGTTCCTCTTCAGTTGCAAACCCCAGTCCATACATATATATGGGGAATTACAAGCTCAAACTCGGTTTAAAATTTGAAACTTCAGGAAATTCAAACCGGCACTTGGAAACAGACTGAGAAAAATGAGAAAACGTTTCTCCTGCAACCCGTTCTTTTTGTGTTGGATGAACGAACTTCTCTCCACATGCTCAGGTCTGAGAGATAAATGTCTGTGAAAGCCGTCCTTCATCTAGCTTGTTGGGAAACACAAAGTTTCTTTTCTGTTGCAAAATCCACTCCATACATATATATGGGTAGGGTAATAGTTCCAACTCAGATTTACAGTGAAAACTGCAGGAAGTCTAAACGGCACTAGGAAACAGACTGAGAAACCGGAATAAAAGTTTCCCCTGCAACACTTTCCTTTGTGCTAGATGAAATACGTCTCTCCACATGCTCATATCTGAGAGATAAATTTGTGTGAAAGCCTTCCTTCACCTAGTATGATGGGAACACAAAGTTTCTTTTCATTTGCAAACTCCACATCATACATATATATGGGGAGGTACTAGATCCAACTCGGTTTTACAGTGAAAACTGCAGGAACTTCAAACCGGCACTAGGAAACAGACTGAGAAATCAAAGTAAAAGTTTCTCCTGCAACCCGTTCCCTATGTGCTAGATGAACAAACGTCTCTCCACATGCTCAGTTCTGAGAGATAAGTGTGTGTGAAAGCCGTCCTTCAACTTGCTTGTTGGGAACACAAAGTCACTTTTCAGTTGCAAACATCACTCCATATATATATATATTGGGGGGTACTAGAACCAACTCGGCTTTACAGTGAAAACGGCAGAAAATACTAACCTGCACTAAGAAACAGACTGAGAATCAAGAGAAAATGTTACTCCTGCCACCGTTACTTTTGTGCTAGATGAACGAACATCTCTCCACATGCTCCGTTCTGAGAGATAAGTGTGTGTGAAAGCCGTCCTTCACCTAGCTTGTTGGGAACACAAAGTTTCTTTTCTGTTGCAAACCCCACTCCATACATATATATGGGGAGGTTCAAGCTCCAACTCGGATTTACAGTGAAAATTGCAGGAACTTCTAACCGGCACTAGGAAACAGACTGAGAAACCGGAGTAAAAGTTTCTCCTACAACCCGTTCCCTTTCTGCTTGATGAACGAAATTCTCTCCACATTCTCAGTTCTGAGAGATTAATTTGTGTGGAAGCCGACCTTCACTAAGCTTGTTGGGAACAGAAAGATTCTTTTCAGTTACTAACTACACTCCATTCATATTATATGGGGAGGTATAAGCTCCAACTCGGTTTTACAGTGAAAACTGCAGGAACATCAAACTGGCACTAGGAAATACACTGAGAAACAAGGGTAAAAGTTTCCCCTGAAACCCGTTCGCATTGTGCTAGGTGAACGAACGTCAATCCACATTCTCAGTTCTGAGAGATATGTGTGGTGTGATAGCCTTCCGTCACTTTGAATGTTGGGAACAGAAAATGTCTTTTTAGTTGCAATCTCCCCTCCATACATATATATATGGAAGTACTAGCTCCAATTCGGTTTTTTAGTGAAAATTGTAGGAACTTCAAATCGGCACTAGGGAAAAGACTGAGAAATCAGAGTAAAAGTTTCTTCTGTATACCGTTCCCTTTGTGCTAGATGAACGAACTTCTAGCCACAAGCTAATTTCTGAGAGATAAATGTGTGTGAATGCATTCCATTACCTAGCTTGTTGAGAAAGGAAAGTGTATTTTTAGTTGCAAACTTCAGTCCATACATATATATGGGGAGGTGATAGCTCCAATTCAATTTTTCAGTGAAAACTGCATGGTCTTCAAACCGGCAATAGAAACAGCCTCAGAAATCAGAGTAAAAGTTTCTTCTGCATACCGTTCCCTTGGTGCTAGATGAATAAAAGTCTATCCACATGCTCATTTCTAAGAGATAAGTGTGTGTGAAAGCCGTCTTTGACCTAGATTGTTGGGAACACAGAGTTACTTTTCAGTTGCAAACTACAATCCAAATATTTATATGGGGATGTATTAGCTCCAAATCAGTTTTACAGTGAAATCTGTAGGAAATTCAAACCAGCACTAGGAAACCAATTGAGAAACAAGGGTAAGATTTTCTCCTGCAAGCCTTTCCCTTTGTGCTTGATGAACGAAATACTCTTCACATGCTCAGTTCTGAGAGATAAGGGTGTGTGAAAGCTGTCCTTCAAATTGCTTGTTGCGAAAACAGTGTTTCTTTTCAGTTGTAAACTAATCTCCATAAATATTTTATGGGGATTTACCAGCTCTAAAAATAATTTACAGTGAAAACTGATTTAACTTCCTAACTGTACTAGGAGAAAGACTGAGAGACCAGGAAATAGTTTCTCCTGCATTCCTTTCCCTTTGTGCTAGATGAACGAACGTCTCTCCACATGATCTGTTCTGAGAGATAAGTGTGTGTGAAAGCCGTCCTTCACCTAGATTTTTATGAACACAGAGATCCTTTTCAGTTACTAAATACACTCCATTCATATTATATGGGGAGGTATTATCTCCAACTCGGTTTTACTGTGAAAACTGCAGGGAATTCAAAACGTCACTAGGAAATAGACTGAGAAACCAGGGTAAAAGTTTCCCCTGTAACCCGTTCGCATTGTGCTAGATGAATGACCGTCACTCCAAATGATTTCTTCTGTGAGATACTTGAGTGTGAATGCCGCCCTTCACCTAGCTTTTAGGGAACACTGAGTTCCTTTCAGTTACAAACTATAATCCATATATATTTTATGGGTAGGGACTAGCTCCAAGTCGGTTTTACAGTGAAAACTGCAGGAAAATGAAAACGGCACTAGAAAACAGACAGAGAAACCAGAGTAAAATTTTCTTCTGCAACACGTTCCTTTGTGCTTGATGAATGAAAGTCTCTCCACATGCTCACTTCTGAGATATAAGTGTGTGAGGAAGCCGTCATCACCAAGCTTGTTTTGAAAACAAACTTTTTTCAGTTGCAAACTAAAATCCATACATATTATATGGGTTGGGAATAACTCCAATTCGTTTATACAGTGAAAACTGCAGGAACTTCAAACCGGCACTAGGAAACAGTTGAGAAACCAGAGTAAAAGTTTCTCCTGAAACCCGTTCCATTTTGCTAGATGAACGATCGCCTCTCCACATGTTCACTTGCAAAAGAAAAGTGTGTGTGAAAGCCTTCCTTCACCTAGCTTGTAGGGAACACAAAGATTCTTTTAAGTTGCAAACTACACTTCAAACATATATATGGGTAGGTACTAGCTCCAATTCTGTTTATCAGTGAAAACTGCAGGAACTTCAAATCGGCACAAGGAAACAGACTGAGAAACCAGAGTAAAAGTTTATTCTACATACCGTTCCCTTTGTGCTAGATGAAAGATCATCTATCCACATGCTCATTTCTGAGAGATAATTGTGTGTAAAGCCGTCATTCATCTAGATTGTTGGGAACACAGAGTTTCTTTTCAGTTGCAAACTACACTCCAAAAATATATATATGAGGATGTACTAGCTCCAAATCTGTTTTACAGCTAAATCAGCAGGAATTTCAAAGCAGCACTAGGAAACAAACTGAGATACCAGAGTAAAAGATTCTCCTGCAACACGTTCTCCTTGTGCTAGATGAACGAACGTCTCTCCACATGCTAATTACTGAGAGGTAAGTGTGTGTGAAAGCAGTACATCAACTAGATTGTTGGGAACACAGAGTTACTTTTCAGATGCAAACTACATTCCATACATATATATGGGTATGTACTAGCTCCCAATCAATTTTACAGTGAAACCTGCAAGAAATTCAAACAGGCACTAGGAAACACACTGAGAACCCAGAGTAAAAATTACTCCTGATACCCGTTCCATTTCTTCTACATGAAGGAACGTCGCTTAACATGCTCAGTTCTGAGAGATAAGTGCGTGTGAAAGCCGTCCTTCACCTAGCTTGTTGGGAACACAGAGATTCTTTTCATTTGCAAAATACACTCCATAAATATATATGTTGAGGTACTAGCTCAAAATCTTTTTTACAGTGAAAACTGCAGAAAATTCAAACCGGAATTAGGAAACAGACTTAGAAACCACAGAAAAAGTTTCCCCTGCAAACCTTTCTCTTTGAGGTAGATGCACGAAATTCTTTCCACATGCTCAGTTTTCAGAGATAAGTGTGTGTGGAAGCCGTCTTTAAACTAGCTTCTTGGGAACACAAAGTTTCTATTCAGTTGCAAACTACTATCAATACATATATATGGGGAGGTAGTAGCTCCAAATCGTTTTACAGTGAAAACTGCAGGAACTTCAAACAGGCACTAGGAAACCGACTGAGAAACCAGATTAAAAGTTTCCCCGGCAAACCGTTCCCTTTGTTCTAGATGAACGACCGTCTCTCCACATGCTACGTTCTCAGAGATAAGTGTGTGTGAAAGCTGTCCTTCACCGAGCTTGTTGGGAACACAAAGTTCCTTTTCTGTTGCAAATTCCACTTCATACATATATAAGGGTAGTTACTAGCTCCAACTCTGTTTTACAGTGAAAACTGCAGGAACTTCAAACCGGCACTAGGAAACAGACTGAGAAACCACAGTAAAAGTTTCTCCTTCAACCCGTTCCCTTTGTGCTAGATGAACGAACGTCTTTCCACATGCTCAGTTCTGAGATATAAGTGTGTGTGATAGCCGTTTTCACGTAGCTTGTTGGGAACACAAAGTTTTCTTTTCACTAGCAGACTCCACAACAACATACATTTGGTGAGGTACTAGCTCCTAATCGGTATTACAGTGAAAAATGCAGAAATTACAAACAGGCACTAGGAAACAGACTGAGAAATCAGACTAAATGTTTCTCCTGCAACCAGTTCCATTTGTGCTAGATGAACGAATATCTCGCCACATGCTCACATCTGAGATTAAATTGTGTGTGAAAGCCTTCCTTCAACTGGCTTGTTGGGAACACAAAGTTTCTTTTAAGTTGCAAACCCACTCCATATATATATATGGGTAGATACTAGCTCCAACTCTGTTTTACAGTGAAAAATGCAGGAAAATCAAACCGGCACAAGGAAACAGTCTGAGAAACCAGACTAAAACTTTCAACTGCAAACATTTCCCCTTGTGCTAGATGAACGAACGTCTCTACACATGCTCAGTTCTGAGAGTTAATTGTGTGTGAAAGCCGTCCTTCACCTAGCTAGTTGGGAATACAAAGTTTGATTTCATTTGCAAAATCCACTCCATATATGTATATGGGGAGGTACTAGCTACTAATCTGTTTTACAGGGAAAACTGCAGGAACTTCAAACCGGCACTAGGAAAGAGACTGAGAAACCAGCGTAAAAGTTTCTTCTGCAAACCGTTCACATTGTGCTACATGAACGAGCGTCTCTACACATGCTCAGTTCTGAGGGATAAGTGTGGGTGAAAGCCGTTTTTCACATAGTTTGTTGAGAACACAAAGTTCCTTTTCAGTTGCAAACCCCACTCCATACATATATATGGGGAATTACAAGCTCAAACTCGGTTTAAAATTTGAAACTTCAGGAAATTCAAAACGGCACTTGGAAACAGACTGAGAAAAATGAGAAAACGTTCTCCTGCAACCCGTTCTTTCTGTGTTGGATGAACGAACTTCTCTCCACATGCTCAGGTCTGAGAGATAAATGTCTGTGAAAGCCGTCCTTCATCTAGCTTGTTGGGAACACAAAGTTTCTTTTCTGTTGCAAAATCCACTCCATACATATATATGGGTAGGTAATAGTTCCAACTCAGATTTACAGTGTAAACTGCAGGAAATTCTAACGGCACTAGGAAACAGACTGAGAAACCGGAATAAAAGTTTCCCCTGCAACACTTTCCCTTTGTGCTAGATGAAATACGTCTCTCCACATGCTCATATCTGAGAGATAAATTTGTGTGAAAGCCTTCCTTCACCTAGTATGATGGGAACACAAAGTTCTTTTCATTTGCAAACTCCACATCATACATATATATGGGGAGGTACTAGATCCAACTCGGTTTTACAGTGAAAACTGCAGGAACTTCAAACCGGCACTAGGAAACAGACTGAGAAATCAAAGTAAAAGTTTCTCCTGCAACCCGTTCCCTATGTGCTAGATGAACAAACGTCTCTCCACATGCTCAGTTCTGAGAGATAAGTGTGTGTGAAAGCCGTCCTTCAACTTGCTTGTTGGAACACAAAGTCACTTTTCAGTTGCAAACATCACTCCATATATATATATATTGGGGGGTACTAGAACCAACTCGGCTTTACAGTGAAAACGGCAGAATATACTAACCTGCACTAAGAAACAGACTGAGAATCAAGAGAAAATGTTACTCCTGCCAACCGTTACTTTTGTGCTAGATGAACGAACATCTCTCCACATGCTCCATTCTGAGAGATATGTGTGTGTGAAAGCCGTCCTTCACCTAGCTTGTTGGGAACACAAAGTTTCTTTTCTGTTGCAAACCCCACTCCATACATATATATGGGGAGGTTCAAGCTCCAACTCGGATTTACAGTGAAAATTGCAGGAACTTCTAACCGGCACTAGGAAACAGACTGAGAAACCGGAGTAAAAGTTTCTCCTACAACCCGTTCCCTTTCTGCTTGATGAACGAAATTCTCTCCACATTCTCAGTTCTGAGAGATTAATTTGTGTGGAAGCCGACCTTCACTAAGCTTGTTGGGAACAGAAAGATTCTTTTCAGTTACTAACTACACTCCATTCATATTATATGGGGAGGTATAAGCTCCAACTCGGTTTTACAGTGAAAACTGCAGGAACATCAAACCGGCACTAGGAAATACACTGAGAAACAAGGGTAAAAGTTTCCCCTGAAACCCGTTCGCATTGTGCTAGGTGAACGAACGTCAATCCACATTCTCAGTTCTGAGAGATATGTGTGTGTGATAGCCTTCCGTCACTTTGAATGTTGGGAACAGAAAATGTCTTTTTAGTTGCAATCTCCCCTCCATACATATATATATGGAAGTACTAGCTCCAATTCGGTTTTTTAGTGAAAATTGTAGGAACTTCAAATCGGCACTAGGGAAAAGACTGAGAAATCAGAGTAAAAGTTTCTTCTGTATACCGTTCCCTTTGTGCTAGATGAACGAACTTCTAGCCACAAGCTAATTTCTGAGAGATAAATGTGTGTGAATGCATTCCATTACCTAGCTTGTTGAGAAAGGAAAGTGTATTTTTAGTTGCAAACTTCAGTCCATACATATATATGGGGAGGTGATAGCTCCAATTCGATTTTTCAGTGAAAACTGCATGGTCTTCAAACCGGCAATAGAAACAGCCTCAGAAATCAGAGTAAAAGTTTCTTCTGCATACCGTTCCCTTGGTGCTAGATGAATAAAAGTCTATCCACATGCTCATTTCTAAGAGATAAGTGTGTGTGAAAGCCGTCTTGACCTAGATTGTTGGGAACACAGAGTTACTTTTCAGTTGCAAACTACAATCCAAATATTTATATGGGGATGTATTAGCTCCAAATCAGTTTTACAGTGAAATCTGTAGGAAATTCAAACCAGCACTAGGAAACCAATTGAGAAACAAGGGTAAGATTTTCTCCTGCAAGCCTTTCCCTTTGTGCTTGATGACGAAATACTCTTCACATGCTCAGTTCTGAGAGATAAGGGTGTGTGAAAGCTGTCCTTCAAATTGCTTGTTGCGAAAACAGTGTTTCTTTTCAGTTGTAAACTAATCTCCATAAATATTTTATGGGGATTTACCAGCTCTAAAATAATTTACAGTGAAAACTGATTTAACTTCCTAACTGTACTAGGAGAAAGACTGAGAGACCAGGAAATAGTTTCTCCTGCATTCCTTTCCCTTTGTGCTAGATGAACGAACGTCTCTCCACATGATCTGTTCTGAGAGATAAGTGTGTGTGAAAGCCGTCCTTCACCTAGATTTTTATGAACACAGAGATCCTTTTCAGTTACTAAATACACTCCATTCATATTATATGGGGAGGTATTATCTCCAACTCGGTTTTACTGTGAAACTGCAGGGAATTCAAACGTCACTAGGAAATAGACTGAGAAACCAGGGTAAAAGTTTCCCCTGTAACCCGTTCGCATTGTGCTAGATGAATGACCGTCACTCCAAATGATTTCTTCTGTGAGATACTTGAGTGTGAATGCCGCCTTCACCTAGCTTTTAGGGAACACTGAGTTCCTTTTCAGTTACAAACTATAATCCATATATATTTTATGGGTAGGGACTAGCTCCAAGTCGGTTTTACAGTGAAAACTGCAGGAAAATGAAAACGGCACTAGAAGACAGAGAAACCAGAGTAAAATTTTCTTCTGCAACACGTTCCTTTGTGCTTGATGAATGAAAGTCTCTCCACATGCTCACTTCTGAGATATAAGTGTGTGAGGAAGCCGTCATCACCAAGCTTGTTTTGAAAACAAACTTTTTCAGTTGCAAACTAAAATCCATACATATTATATGGGTTGGGAATAACTCCAATTCGTTTATACAGTGAAAACTGCAGGAACTTCAAACCGGCACTAGGAAACAGTTGAGAAACCAGAGTAAAAGTTTCTCCTGAAACCCGTTCCATTTTGCTAGATGAACGATCGCCTCTCCACATGTTCACTTGCAAAAGAAAAGTGTGTGTGAAAGCCTTCCTTCACCTAGCTTGTAGGGAACACAAAGATTCTTTTAAGTTGCAAACTACACTTCAAACATATATATGGGTAGGTACTAGCTCCAATTCTGTTTATCAGTGAAAACTGCAGGAACTTCAAATCGGCACAAGGAAACAGACTGAGAAACCAGAGTAAAAGTTTATTCTACATACCGTTCCCTTTGTGCTAGATGAAAGATCATCTATCCACATGCTCATTTCTGAGAGATAATTGTGTGTAAAGCCGTCATTCATCTAGATTGTTGGGAACACAGAGTTTCTTTTCAGTTGCAAACTACACTCCAAAAATATATATATGAGGATGTACTAGCTCCAAATCTGTTTACAGCTAAATCAGCAGGAATTTCAAAGCAGCACTAGGAAACAAACTGAGATACCAGAGTAAAAGATTCTCCTGCAACACGTTCTCCTTGTGCTAGATGAACGAACGTCTCTCCACATGCTAATTACTGAGAGGTAAGTGTGTGTGAAAGCAGTACATCAACTAGATTGTTGGGAACACAGAGTTACTTTTCAGATGCAAACTACATTCCATACATATATATGGGTATGTACTAGCTCCCAATCAATTTTACAGTGAAACCTGCAAGAAATTCAAACAGGCACTAGGAAACACACTGAGAACCCAGAGTAAAAATTACTCCTGATACCCGTTCCATTTCTTCTACATGAAGGAACGTCGCTTAACATGCTCAGTTCTGAGAGATAAGTGCGTGTGAAAGCCGTCCTTCACCTAGCTTGTTGGGAACACAGAGATTCTTTTCATTTGCAAAATACACTCCATAAATATATATGTTGAGGTACTAGCTCAAAATCTTTTTTACAGTGAAAACTGCAGAAAATTCAAACCGGAATTAGGAAACAGACTTAGAAACCACAGAAAAAGTTTCCCCTGCAAACCTTTCTCTTTGAGGTAGATGCACGAAATTCTTTCCACATGCTCAGTTTTCAGAGATAAGTGTGTGTGGAAGCCGTCTTTAAACTAGCTTCTTGGGAACACAAAGTTTCTATTCAGTTGCAAACTACTATCAATACATATATATGGGGAGGTAGTAGCTCCAAATCGTTTACAGTGAAAACTGCAGGAACTTCAAACAGGCACTAGGAAACCGACTGAGAAACCAGATTAAAAGTTTCCCCGGCAAACCGTTCCCTTTGTTCTAGATGAACGACCGTCTCTCCACATGCTACGTTCTCAGAGATAAGTGTGTGTGAAAGCTGTCCTTCACCGAGCTTGTTGGGAACACAAAGTTCCTTTTCTGTTGCAAATTCCACTTCATACATATATAAGGGTAGTTACTAGCTCCAACTCTGTTTACAGTGAAAACTGCAGGAACTTCAAACCGGCACTAGGAACAGACTGAGAAACCACAGTAAAAGTTTCTCCTTCAACCCGTTCCCTTTGTGCTAGATGAACGAACGTCTTTCCACATGCTCAGTTCTGAGATATAAGTGTGTGTGATAGCCGTTTTCACGTAGCTTGTTGGGAACACAAAGTTTCTTTTCACTAGCAGACTCCACAACAACATACATTTGGTGAGGTACTAGCTCCTAATCGGTATTACAGTGAAAAAATGCAGAAATTACAAACAGGCACTAGGAAACAGACTGAGAAATCAGACTAAATGTTTCTCCTGCAACCAGTTCCATTTGTGCTAGATGAACGAATATCTCGCCACATGCTCACATCTGAGATTAAATTGTGTGTGAAAGCCTTCCTTCAACTGGCTTGTTGGGAACACAAAGTTTCTTTTAAGTTGCAAACCCCACTCCATATATATATATGGGTAGATACTAGCTCCAACTCTGTTTTACAGTGAAAAATGCAGGAAAATCAAACCGGCACAAGGAAACAGTCTGAGAAACCAGACTAAAACTTTCAACTGCAAACATTTCCCCTTGTGCTAGATGAACGAACGTCTCTACACATGCTCAGTTCTGAGAGTTAATTGTGTGTGAAAGCCGTCCTTCACCTAGCTAGTTGGGAATACAAAGTTTGATTTCATTTGCAAAATCCACTCCATATATGTATATGGGGAGGTACTAGCTACTAATCTGTTTTACAGGGAAAACTGCAGGAACTTCTTACCGGCACTAGGAAAGAGACTGAGAAACCAGCGTAAAAGTTTCTTCTGCAAACCGTTCACATTGTGCTACATGAACGAGCGTCTCTACACATGCTCAGTTCTGAGGGATAAGTGTGGGTGAAAGCCGTTTTCACATAGTTTGTTGAGAACACAAAGTTCCTTTTCAGTTGCAAACCCCACTCCATACATATATATGGGGAATTACAAGCTCAAACTCGGTTTAAAAATTTGAAACTTCAGGAAATTCAAAACGGCACTTGGAAACAGACTGAGAAAAATGAGAAAACGTTTCTCCTGCAACCCGTTCTTTCTGTGTTGGATGAACGAACTTCTCTCCACATGCTCAGGTCTGAGAGATAAATGTCTGTGAAAGCCGTCCTTCATCTAGCTTGTTGGGAACACAAAGTTTCTTTTCTGTTGCAAAATCCACTCCATACATATATATGGGTAGGTAATAGTTCCAACTCAGATTTACAGTGTAAACTGCAGGAAATTCTAAACGGCACTAGGAAACAGACTGAGAAACCGGAATAAAAGTTTCCCCTGCAACACTTTCCCTTTGTGCTAGATGAAATAACGTCTCTCCACATGCTCATATCTGAGAGATAAATTTGTGTGAAAGCCTTCCTTCACCTAGTATGATGGGAACACAAAGTTTCTTTTCATTTGCAAACTCCACATCATACATATATATGGGGAGGTACTAGATCCAACTCGGTTTTACAGTGAAAACTGCAGGAACTTCAAACCGGCACTAGGAAACAGACTGAGAAATCAAAGTAAAAGTTTCTCCTGCAACCCGTTCCCTATGTGCTAGATGAACAAACGTCTCTCCACATGCTCAGTTCTGAGAGATAAGTGTGTGTGAAAGCCGTCCTTCAACTTGCTTGTTGGGAACACAAAGTCACTTTTCAGTTGCAAACATCACTCCATATATATATATTGGGGGGTACTAGAACCAACTCGGCTTTACAGTGAAAACGGCAGAATATACTAACCTGCACTAAGAAACAGACTGAGAATCAAGAGAAAATGTTACTCCTGCCAACCGTTACTTTTGTGCTAGATGAACGAACATCTCTCCACATGCTCCATTCTGAGAGATATGTGTGTGTGAAAGCCGTCCTTCACCTAGCTTGTTGGGAACACAAAGTTTCTTTTCTGTTGCAAACCCCACTCCATACATATATATGGGGAGGTTCAAGCTCCAACTCGGATTTACAGTGAAAATTGCAGGAACTTCTAACCGGCACTAGGAAACAGACTGAGAAACCGGAGTAAAAGTTTCTCCTACAACCCGTTCCCTTTCTGCTTGATGAACGAAATTCTCTCCACATTCTCAGTTCTGAGAGATTAATTTGTGTGGAAGCCGACCTTCACTAAGCTTGTTGGGAACAGAAAGATTCTTTTCAGTTACTAACTACACTCCATTCATATTATATGGGGAGGTATAAGCTCCAACTCGGTTTTACAGTGAAAACTGCAGGAACATCAAACCGGCACTAGGAAATACACTGAGAAACAAGGGTAAAAGTTTCCCCTGAAACCCGTTCGCATTGTGCTAGGTGAACGAACGTCAATCCACATTCTCAGTTCTGAGAGATATGTGTGTGTGATAGCCTTCCGTCACTTTGAATGTTGGGAACAGAAAATGTCTTTTTAGTTGCAATCTCCCCTCCATACATATATATGGAAGTACTAGCTCCAATTCGGTTTTTTAGTGAAAATTGTAGGAACTTCAAATCGGCACTAGGGAAAAGACTGAGAAATCAGAGTAAAAGTTTCTTCTGTATACCGTTCCCTTTGTGCTAGATGAACGAACTTCTAGCCACAAGCTAATTTCTGAGAGATAAATGTGTGTGAATGCATTCCATTACCTAGCTTGTTGAGAAAGGAAAGTGTATTTTTAGTTGCAAACTTCAGTCCATACATATATATGGGGAGGTGATAGCTCCAATTCGATTTTTCAGTGAAAACTGCATGGTCTTCAAACCGGCAATAGAAACAGCCTCAGAAATCAGAGTAAAAGTTTCTTCTGCATACCGTTCCCTTGGTGCTAGATGAATAAAAGTCTATCCACATGCTCATTTCTAAGAGATAAGTGTGTGTGAAAGCCGTCTTTGACCTAGATTGTTGGGAACACAGAGTTACTTTTCAGTTGCAAACTACAATCCAAATATTTATATGGGGATGTATTAGCTCCAAATCAGTTTTACAGTGAAATCTGTAGGAAATTCAAACCAGCACTAGGAAACCAATTGAGAAACAAGGGTAAGATTTTCTCCTGCAAGCCTTTCCCTTTGTGCTTGATGAACGAAATACTCTTCACATGCTCAGTTCTGAGAGATAAGGGTGTGTGAAAGCTGTCCTTCAAATTGCTTGTTGCGAAAACAGTGTTTCTTTTCAGTTGTAAACTAATCTCCATAAATATTTTATGGGGATTTACCAGCTCTAAAAATAATTTACAGTGAAAACTGATTTAACTTCCTAACTGTACTAGGAGAAAGACTGAGAGACCAGGAAATAGTTTCTCCTGCATTCCTTTCCCTTTGTGCTAGATGAACGAACGTCTCTCCACATGATCTGTTCTGAGAGATAAGTGTGTGTGAAAGCCGTCCTTCACCTAGATTTTTATGAACACAGAGATCCTTTTCAGTTACTAAATACACTCCATTCATATTATATGGGGAGGTATTATCTCCAACTCGGTTTTACTGTGAAAACTGCAGGGAATTCAAAACGTCACTAGGAAATAGACTGAGAAACCAGGGTAAAAGTTTCCCCTGTAACCCGTTCGCATTGTGCTAGATGAATGACCGTCACTCCAAATGATTTCTTCTGTGAGATACTTGAGTGTGAATGCCGCCCTTCACCTAGCTTTTAGGGAACACTGAGTTCCTTTTCAGTTACAAACTATAATCCATATATATTTTATGGGTAGGGACTAGCTCCAAGTCGGTTTTACAGTGAAAACTGCAGGAAAATGAAAACGGCACTAGAAAACAGACAGAGAAACCAGAGTAAAATTTTCTTCTGCAACACGTTCCTTTGTGCTTGATGAATGAAAGTCTCTCCACATGCTCACTTCTGAGATATAAGTGTGTGAGGAAGCCGTCATCACCAAGCTTGTTTTGAAAACAAACTTTTTTCAGTTGCAAACTAAAATCCATACATATTATATGGGTTGGGAATAACTCCAATTCGTTTATACAGTGAAAACTGCAGGAACTTCAAACCGGCACTAGGAAACAGTTGAGAAACCAGAGTAAAAGTTTCTCCTGAAACCCGTTCCATTTTGCTAGATGAACGATCGCCTCTCCACATGTTCACTTGCAAAAGAAAAGTGTGTGTGAAAGCCTTCCTTCACCTAGCTTGTAGGGAACACAAAGATTCTTTTAAGTTGCAAACTACACTTCAAACATATATATGGGTAGGTACTAGCTCCAATTCTGTTTATCAGTGAAAACTGCAGGAACTTCAAATCGGCACAAGGAAACAGACTGAGAAACCAGAGTAAAAGTTTATTCTACATACCGTTCCCTTTGTGCTAGATGAAAGATCATCTATCCACATGCTCATTTCTGAGAGATAATTGTGTGTAAAGCCGTCATTCATCTAGATTGTTGGGAACACAGAGTTTCTTTTCAGTTGCAAACTACACTCCAAAAATATATATATGAGGATGTACTAGCTCCAAATCTGTTTTACAGCTAAATCAGCAGGAATTTCAAAGCAGCACTAGGAAACAAACTGAGATACCAGAGTAAAAGATTCTCCTGCAACACGTTCTCCTTGTGCTAGATGAACGAACGTCTCTCCACATGCTAATTACTGAGAGGTAAGTGTGTGTGAAAGCAGTACATCAACTAGATTGTTGGGAACACAGAGTTACTTTTCAGATGCAAACTACATTCCATACATATATATGGGTATGTACTAGCTCCCAATCAATTTTACAGTGAAACCTGCAAGAAATTCAAACAGGCACTAGGAAACACACTGAGAACCCAGAGTAAAAATTACTCCTGATACCCGTTCCATTTCTTCTACATGAAGGAACGTCGCTTAACATGCTCAGTTCTGAGAGATAAGTGCGTGTGAAAGCCGTCCTTCACCTAGCTTGTTGGGAACACAGAGATTCTTTTCATTTGCAAAATACACTCCATAAATATATATGTTGAGGTACTAGCTCAAAATCTTTTTTACAGTGAAAACTGCAGAAAATTCAAACCGGAATTAGGAAACAGACTTAGAAACCACAGAAAAAGTTTCCCCTGCAAACCTTTCTCTTTGAGGTAGATGCACGAAATTCTTTCCACATGCTCAGTTTTCAGAGATAAGTGTGTGTGGAAGCCGTCTTTAAACTAGCTTCTTGGGAACACAAAGTTTCTATTCAGTTGCAAACTACTATCAATACATATATATGGGGAGGTAGTAGCTCCAAATCGTTTTACAGTGAAAACTGCAGGAACTTCAAACAGGCACTAGGAAACCGACTGAGAAACCAGATTAAAAGTTTCCCCGGCAAACCGTTCCCTTTGTTCTAGATGAACGACCGTCTCTCCACATGCTACGTTCTCAGAGATAAGTGTGTGTGAAAGCTGTCCTTCACCGAGCTTGTTGGGAACACAAAGTTCCTTTTCTGTTGCAAATTCCACTTCATACATATATAAGGGTAGTTACTAGCTCCAACTCTGTTTTACAGTGAAAACTGCAGGAACTTCAAACCGGCACTAGGAAACAGACTGAGAAACCACAGTAAAAGTTTCTCCTTCAACCCGTTCCCTTTGTGCTAGATGAACGAACGTCTTTCCACATGCTCAGTTCTGAGATATAAGTGTGTGTGATAGCCGTTTTCACGTAGCTTGTTGGGAACACAAAGTTTCTTTTCACTAGCAGACTCCACAACAACATACATTTGGTGAGGTACTAGCTCCTAATCGGTATTACAGTGAAAAATGCAGAAATTACAAACAGGCACTAGGAAACAGACTGAGAAATCAGACTAAATGTTTCTCCTGCAACCAGTTCCATTTGTGCTAGATGAACGAATATCTCGCCACATGCTCACATCTGAGATTAAATTGTGTGTGAAAGCCTTCCTTCAACTGGCTTGTTGGGAACACAAAGTTTCTTTTAAGTTGCAAACCCCACTCCATATATATATATGGGTAGATACTAGCTCCAACTCTGTTTTACAGTGAAAAATGCAGGAAAATCAAACCGGCACAAGGAAACAGTCTGAGAAACCAGACTAAAACTTTCAACTGCAAACATTTCCCCTTGTGCTAGATGAACGAACGTCTCTACACATGCTCAGTTCTGAGAGTTAATTGTGTGTGAAAGCCGTCCTTCACCTAGCTAGTTGGGAATACAAAGTTTGATTTCATTTGCAAAATCCACTCCATATATGTATATGGGGAGGTACTAGCTACTAATCTGTTTTACAGGGAAAACTGCAGGAACTTCTTACCGGCACTAGGAAAGAGACTGAGAAACCAGCGTAAAAGTTTCTTCTGCAAACCGTTCACATTGTGCTACATGAACGAGCGTCTCTACACATGCTCAGTTCTGAGGGATAAGTGTGGGTGAAAGCCGTTTTTCACATAGTTTGTTGAGAACACAAAGTTCCTTTTCAGTTGCAAACCCCACTCCATACATATATATGGGGAATTACAAGCTCAAACTCGGTTTAAAATTTGAAACTTCAGGAAATTCAAAACGGCACTTGGAAACAGACTGAGAAAAATGAGAAAACGTTTCTCCTGCAACCCGTTCTTTCTGTGTTGGATGAACGAACTTCTCTCCACATGCTCAGGTCTGAGAGATAAATGTCTGTGAAAGCCGTCCTTCATCTAGCTTGTTGGGAACACAAAGTTTCTTTTCTGTTGCAAAATCCACTCCATACATATATATGGGTAGGTAATAGTTCCAACTCAGATTTACAGTGTAAACTGCAGGAAATTCTAAACGGCACTAGGAAACAGACTGAGAAACCGGAATAAAAGTTTCCCCTGCAACACTTTCCCTTTGTGCTAGATGAAATAACGTCTCTCCACATGCTCATATCTGAGAGATAAATTTGTGTGAAAGCCTTCCTTCACCTAGTATGATGGGAACACAAAGTTTCTTTTCATTTGCAAACTCCACATCATACATATATATGGGGAGGTACTAGATCCAACTCGGTTTTACAGTGAAAACTGCAGGAACTTCAAACCGGCACTAGGAAACAGACTGAGAAATCAAAGTAAAAGTTTCTCCTGCAACCCGTTCCCTATGTGCTAGATGAACAAACGTCTCTCCACATGCTCAGTTCTGAGAGATAAGTGTGTGTGAAAGCCGTCCTTCAACTTGCTTGTTGGGAACACAAAGTCACTTTTCAGTTGCAAACATCACTCCATATATATATATATTGGGGGGTACTAGAACCAACTCGGCTTTACAGTGAAAACGGCAGAATATACTAACCTGCACTAAGAAACAGACTGAGAATCAAGAGAAAATGTTACTCCTGCCAACCGTTACTTTTGTGCTAGATGAACGAACATCTCTCCACATGCTCCATTCTGAGAGATATGTGTGTGTGAAAGCCGTCCTTCACCTAGCTTGTTGGGAACACAAAGTTTCTTTTCTGTTGCAAACCCCACTCCATACATATATATGGGGAGGTTCAAGCTCCAACTCGGATTTACAGTGAAAATTGCAGGAACTTCTAACCGGCACTAGGAAACAGACTGAGAAACCGGAGTAAAAGTTTCTCCTACAACCCGTTCCCTTTCTGCTTGATGAACGAAATTCTCTCCACATTCTCAGTTCTGAGAGATTAATTTGTGTGGAAGCCGACCTTCACTAAGCTTGTTGGGAACAGAAAGATTCTTTTCAGTTACTAACTACACTCCATTCATATTATATGGGGAGGTATAAGCTCCAACTCGGTTTTACAGTGAAAACTGCAGGAACATCAAACCGGCACTAGGAAATACACTGAGAAACAAGGGTAAAAGTTTCCCCTGAAACCCGTTCGCATTGTGCTAGGTGAACGAACGTCAATCCACATTCTCAGTTCTGAGAGATATGTGTGTGTGATAGCCTTCCGTCACTTTGAATGTTGGGAACAGAAAATGTCTTTTTAGTTGCAATCTCCCCTCCATACATATATATATGGAAGTACTAGCTCCAATTCGGTTTTTTAGTGAAAATTGTAGGAACTTCAAATCGGCACTAGGGAAAAGACTGAGAAATCAGAGTAAAAGTTTCTTCTGTATACCGTTCCCTTTGTGCTAGATGAACGAACTTCTAGCCACAAGCTAATTTCTGAGAGATAAATGTGTGTGAATGCATTCCATTACCTAGCTTGTTGAGAAAGGAAAGTGTATTTTTAGTTGCAAACTTCAGTCCATACATATATATGGGGAGGTGATAGCTCCAATTCGATTTTTCAGTGAAAACTGCATGGTCTTCAAACCGGCAATAGAAACAGCCTCAGAAATCAGAGTAAAAGTTTCTTCTGCATACCGTTCCCTTGGTGCTAGATGAATAAAAGTCTATCCACATGCTCATTTCTAAGAGATAAGTGTGTGTGAAAGCCGTCTTTGACCTAGATTGTTGGGAACACAGAGTTACTTTTCAGTTGCAAACTACAATCCAAATATTTATATGGGGATGTATTAGCTCCAAATCAGTTTTACAGTGAAATCTGTAGGAAATTCAAACCAGCACTAGGAAACCAATTGAGAAACAAGGGTAAGATTTTCTCCTGCAAGCCTTTCCCTTTGTGCTTGATGAACGAAATACTCTTCACATGCTCAGTTCTGAGAGATAAGGGTGTGTGAAAGCTGTCCTTCAAATTGCTTGTTGCGAAAACAGTGTTTCTTTTCAGTTGTAAACTAATCTCCATAAATATTTTATGGGGATTTACCAGCTCTAAAAATAATTTACAGTGAAAACTGATTTAACTTCCTAACTGTACTAGGAGAAAGACTGAGAGACCAGGAAATAGTTTCTCCTGCATTCCTTTCCCTTTGTGCTAGATGAACGAACGTCTCTCCACATGATCTGTTCTGAGAGATAAGTGTGTGTGAAAGCCGTCCTTCACCTAGATTTTTATGAACACAGAGATCCTTTTCAGTTACTAAATACACTCCATTCATATTATATGGGGAGGTATTATCTCCAACTCGGTTTTACTGTGAAAACTGCAGGGAATTCAAAACGTCACTAGGAAATAGACTGAGAAACCAGGGTAAAAGTTTCCCCTGTAACCCGTTCGCATTGTGCTAGATGAATGACCGTCACTCCAAATGATTTCTTCTGTGAGATACTTGAGTGTGAATGCCGCCCTTCACCTAGCTTTTAGGGAACACTGAGTTCCTTTTCAGTTACAAACTATAATCCATATATATTTTATGGGTAGGGACTAGCTCCAAGTCGGTTTTACAGTGAAAACTGCAGGAAAATGAAAACGGCACTAGAAAACAGACAGAGAAACCAGAGTAAAATTTTCTTCTGCAACACGTTCCTTTGTGCTTGATGAATGAAAGTCTCTCCACATGCTCACTTCTGAGATATAAGTGTGTGAGGAAGCCGTCATCACCAAGCTTGTTTTGAAAACAAACTTTTTTCAGTTGCAAACTAAAATCCATACATATTATATGGGTTGGGAATAACTCCAATTCGTTTATACAGTGAAAACTGCAGGAACTTCAAACCGGCACTAGGAAACAGTTGAGAAACCAGAGTAAAAGTTTCTCCTGAAACCCGTTCCATTTTGCTAGATGAACGATCGCCTCTCCACATGTTCACTTGCAAAAGAAAAGTGTGTGTGAAAGCCTTCCTTCACCTAGCTTGTAGGGAACACAAAGATTCTTTTAAGTTGCAAACTACACTTCAAACATATATATGGGTAGGTACTAGCTCCAATTCTGTTTATCAGTGAAAACTGCAGGAACTTCAAATCGGCACAAGGAAACAGACTGAGAAACCAGAGTAAAAGTTTATTCTACATACCGTTCCCTTTGTGCTAGATGAAAGATCATCTATCCACATGCTCATTTCTGAGAGATAATTGTGTGTAAAGCCGTCATTCATCTAGATTGTTGGGAACACAGAGTTTCTTTTCAGTTGCAAACTACACTCCAAAAATATATATATGAGGATGTACTAGCTCCAAATCTGTTTTACAGCTAAATCAGCAGGAATTTCAAAGCAGCACTAGGAAACAAACTGAGATACCAGAGTAAAAGATTCTCCTGCAACACGTTCTCCTTGTGCTAGATGAACGAACGTCTCTCCACATGCTAATTACTGAGAGGTAAGTGTGTGTGAAAGCAGTACATCAACTAGATTGTTGGGAACACAGAGTTACTTTTCAGATGCAAACTACATTCCATACATATATATGGGTATGTACTAGCTCCCAATCAATTTTACAGTGAAACCTGCAAGAAATTCAAACAGGCACTAGGAAACACACTGAGAACCCAGAGTAAAAATTACTCCTGATACCCGTTCCATTTCTTCTACATGAAGGAACGTCGCTTAACATGCTCAGTTCTGAGAGATAAGTGCGTGTGAAAGCCGTCCTTCACCTAGCTTGTTGGGAACACAGAGATTCTTTTCATTTGCAAAATACACTCCATAAATATATATGTTGAGGTACTAGCTCAAAATCTTTTTTACAGTGAAAACTGCAGAAAATTCAAACCGGAATTAGGAAACAGACTTAGAAACCACAGAAAAAGTTTCCCCTGCAAACCTTTCTCTTTGAGGTAGATGCACGAAATTCTTTCCACATGCTCAGTTTTCAGAGATAAGTGTGTGTGGAAGCCGTCTTTAAACTAGCTTCTTGGGAACACAAAGTTTCTATTCAGTTGCAAACTACTATCAATACATATATATGGGGAGGTAGTAGCTCCAAATCGTTTTACAGTGAAAACTGCAGGAACTTCAAACAGGCACTAGGAAACCGACTGAGAAACCAGATTAAAAGTTTCCCCGGCAAACCGTTCCCTTTGTTCTAGATGAACGACCGTCTCTCCACATGCTACGTTCTCAGAGATAAGTGTGTGTGAAAGCTGTCCTTCACCGAGCTTGTTGGGAACACAAAGTTCCTTTTCTGTTGCAAATTCCACTTCATACATATATAAGGGTAGTTACTAGCTCCAACTCTGTTTTACAGTGAAAACTGCAGGAACTTCAAACCGGCACTAGGAAACAGACTGAGAAACCACAGTAAAAGTTTCTCCTTCAACCCGTTCCCTTTGTGCTAGATGAACGAACGTCTTTCCACATGCTCAGTTCTGAGATATAAGTGTGTGTGATAGCCGTTTTCACGTAGCTTGTTGGGAACACAAAGTTTCTTTTCACTAGCAGACTCCACAACAACATACATTTGGTGAGGTACTAGCTCCTAATCGGTATTACAGTGAAAAATGCAGAAATTACAAACAGGCACTAGGAAACAGACTGAGAAATCAGACTAAATGTTTCTCCTGCAACCAGTTCCATTTGTGCTAGATGAACGAATATCTCGCCACATGCTCACATCTGAGATTAAATTGTGTGTGAAAGCCTTCCTTCAACTGGCTTGTTGGGAACACAAAGTTTCTTTTAAGTTGCAAACCCCACTCCATATATATATATGGGTAGATACTAGCTCCAACTCTGTTTTACAGTGAAAAATGCAGGAAAATCAAACCGGCACAAGGAAACAGTCTGAGAAACCAGACTAAAACTTTCAACTGCAAACATTTCCCCTTGTGCTAGATGAACGAACGTCTCTACACATGCTCAGTTCTGAGAGTTAATTGTGTGTGAAAGCCGTCCTTCACCTAGCTAGTTGGGAATACAAAGTTTGATTTCATTTGCAAAATCCACTCCATATATGTATATGGGGAGGTACTAGCTACTAATCTGTTTTACAGGGAAAACTGCAGGAACTTCTTACCGGCACTAGGAAAGAGACTGAGAAACCAGCGTAAAAGTTTCTTCTGCAAACCGTTCACATTGTGCTACATGAACGAGCGTCTCTACACATGCTCAGTTCTGAGGGATAAGTGTGGGTGAAAGCCGTTTTTCACATAGTTTGTTGAGAACACAAAGTTCCTTTTCAGTTGCAAACCCCACTCCATACATATATATGGGGAATTACAAGCTCAAACTCGGTTTAAAATTTGAAACTTCAGGAAATTCAAAACGGCACTTGGAAACAGACTGAGAAAAATGAGAAAACGTTTCTCCTGCAACCCGTTCTTTCTGTGTTGGATGAACGAACTTCTCTCCACATGCTCAGGTCTGAGAGATAAATGTCTGTGAAAGCCGTCCTTCATCTAGCTTGTTGGGAACACAAAGTTTCTTTTCTGTTGCAAAATCCACTCCATACATATATATGGGTAGGTAATAGTTCCAACTCAGATTTACAGTGTAAACTGCAGGAAATTCTAAACGGCACTAGGAAACAGACTGAGAAACCGGAATAAAAATTTCCCCTGCAACACTTTCCCTTTGTGCTAGATGAAATAACGTCTCTCCACATGCTCATATCTGAGAGATAAATTTGTGTGAAAGCCTTCCTTCACCTAGTATGATGGGAACACAAAGTTTCTTTTCATTTGCAAACTCCACATCATACATATATATGGGGAGGTACTAGATCCAACTCGGTTTTACAGTGAAAACTGCAGGAACTTCAAACCGGCACTAGGAAACAGACTGAGAAATCAAAGTAAAAGTTTCTCCTGCAACCCGTTCCCTATGTGCTAGATGAACAAACGTCTCTCCACATGCTCAGTTCTGAGAGATAAGTGTGTGTGAAAGCCGTCCTTCAACTTGCTTGTTGGGAACACAAAGTCACTTTTCAGTTGCAAACATCACTCCATATATATATATATTGGGGGGTACTAGAACCAACTCGGCTTTACAGTGAAAACGGCAGAATATACTAACCTGCACTAAGAAACAGACTGAGAATCAAGAGAAAATGTTACTCCTGCCAACCGTTACTTTTGTGCTAGATGAACGAACATCTCTCCACATGCTCCATTCTGAGAGATAAGTGTGTGTGAAAGCCGTCCTTCACCTAGCTTGTTGGGAACACAAAGTTTCTTTTCTGTTGCAAACCCCACTCCATACATATATATGGGGAGGTTCAAGCTCCAACTCGGATTTACAGTGAAAATTGCAGGAACTTCTAACCGGCACTAGGAAACAGACTGAGAAACCGGAGTAAAAGTTTCTCCTACAACCCGTTCCCTTTCTGCTTGATGAACGAAATTCTCTCCACATTCTCAGTTCTGAGAGATTAATTTGTGTGGAAGCCGACCTTCACTAAGCTTGTTGGGAACAGAAAGATTCTTTTCAGTTACTAACTACACTCCATTCATATTATATGGGGAGGTATAAGCTCCAACTCGGTTTTACAGTGAAAACTGCAGGAACATCAAACCGGCACTAGGAAATACACTGAGAAACAAGGGTAAAAGTTTCCCCTGAAACCCGTTCGCATTGTGCTAGGTGAACGAACGTCAATCCACATTCTCAGTTCTGAGAGATATGTGTGTGTGATAGCCTTCCGTCACTTTGAATGTTGGGAACAGAAAATGTCTTTTTAGTTGCAATCTCCCCTCCATACATATATATATGGAAGTACTAGCTCCAATTCGGTTTTTTAGTGAAAATTGTAGGAACTTCAAATCGGCACTAGGGAAAAGACTGAGAAATCAGAGTAAAAGTTTCTTCTGTATACCGTTCCCTTTGTGCTAGATGAACGAACTTCTAGCCACAAGCTAATTTCTGAGAGATAAATGTGTGTGAATGCATTCCATTACCTAGCTTGTTGAGAAAGGAAAGTGTATTTTTAGTTGCAAACTTCAGTCCATACATATATATGGGGAGGTGATAGCTCCAATTCGATTTTTCAGTGAAAACTGCATGGTCTTCAAACCGGCAATAGAAACAGCCTCAGAAATCAGAGTAAAAGTTTCTTCTGCATACCGTTCCCTTGGTGCTAGATGAATAAAAGTCTATCCACATGCTCATTTCTAAGAGATAAGTGTGTGTGAAAGCCGTCTTTGACCTAGATTGTTGGGAACACAGAGTTACTTTTCAGTTGCAAACTACACTCCAAATATTTATATGGGGATGTATTAGCTCCAAATCAGTTTTACAGTGAAATCTGTAGGAAATTCAAACCAGCACTAGGAAACCAATTGAGAAACAAGGGTAAGATTTTCTCCTGCAAGCCTTTCCCTTTGTGCTTGATGAACGAAATACTCTTCACATGCTCTGTTCTGAGAGATAAGGGTGTGTGAAAGCTGTCCTTCAAATTGCTTGTTGCTAAAACAAAGTTTCTTTTCAGTTGTAAACTAATCTCCATAAATATTTTATGGGGATTTACCAGCTCTAAAAATATTTTACAGTGAAAACTGAATTAACTTCCTAACGGTACTAGGAGAAAGACTGAGAGACCAGGAAATAGTTTCTCCTGCATTCCTTTCCCTTTGTGCTGGATGAACGAACGTCTCTCCACATGATCTGTTCTGAGAGATAAGTGTGTGTGAAAGCCGTCCTTCACCTAGATTTTTATGAACACAGAGATCCTTTTCAGTTACTAAATACACTCCATTCATATTATATGGGGAGGTATTATCTCCAACTCGGTTTTACTGTGAAAACTGCAGGGAATTCAAAACGTCACTAGGAAATAGACTGAGAAACCAGG
Source organism: Camelus ferus (assembly GCF_009834535.1). Taxonomy (NCBI): domain Eukaryota; kingdom Metazoa; phylum Chordata; class Mammalia; order Artiodactyla; family Camelidae; genus Camelus; species Camelus ferus. The sequence continues at coordinate 65,747,961 of NC_045707.1, read as the reverse complement.
GTAAAAGTTTCCCCTGTAACCCGTTCGCATTGTGCTAGATGAATGACCGTCACTCCAAATGATTTCTTCTGTGAGATACTTGAGTGTGAATGCCGCCCTTCACCTAGCTTTTAGGGAACACTGAGTTCCTTTTCAGTTACAAACTATAATCCATATATATTTTATGGGTAGGGACTAGCTCCAAGTCGGTTTTACAGTGAAAACTGCAGGAAAATGAAAACGGCACTAGAAAACAGACAGAGAAACCAGAGTAAAATTTTCTTCTGCAACACGTTCCTTTGTGCTTGATGAATGAAAGTCTCTCCACATGCTCACTTCTGAGATATAAGTGTGTGAGGAAGCCGTCATCACCAAGCTTGTTTTGAAAACAAACTTTTTTCAGTTGCAAACTAAAATCCATACATATTATATGGGTTGGGAATAACTCCAATTCGTTTATACAGTGAAAACTGCAGGAACTTCAAACCGGCACTAGGAAACAGTTGAGAAACCAGAGTAAAAGTTTCTCCTGAAACCCGTTCCATTTTGCTAGATGAACGATCGCCTCTCCACATGTTCACTTGCAAAAGAAAAGTGTGTGTGAAAGCCTTCCTTCACCTAGCTTGTAGGGAACACAAAGATTCTTTTAAGTTGCAAACTACACTTCAAACATATATATGGGTAGGTACTAGCTCCAATTCTGTTTATCAGTGAAAACTGCAGGAACTTCAAATCGGCACAAGGAAACAGACTGAGAAACCAGAGTAAAAGTTTATTCTACATACCGTTCCATTTGTGCTAGATGAAAGATCATCTATCCACATGCTCATTTCTGAGAGATAATTGTGTGTAAAGCCGTCATTCATCTAGATTGTTGGGAACACAGAGTTTCTTTTCAGTTGCAAACTACACTCCAAAAATATATATATGAGGATGTACTAGCTCCAAATCTGTTTTACAGCTAAATCAGCAGGAATTTCAAAGCAGCACTAGGAAACAAACTGAGATACCAGAGTAAATGATTCTCCTGCAACACGTTCTCCTTGTGCTAGATGAACGAACGTCTCTCCACATGCTAATTACTGAGAGGTAAGTGTGTGTGAAAGCAGTACATCAACTAGATTGTTGGGAACACAGAGTTACTTTTCAGATGCAAACTACATTCCATACATATATATGGGTATGTACTAGCTCCCAATCAATTTTACAGTGAAACCTGCAAGAAATTCAAACAGGCACTAGGAAACACACTGAGAACCCAGAGTAAAATTACTCCTGATACCCGTTCCATTTCTTCTACATGAAGGAACGTCGCTTAACATGCTCAGTTCTGAGAGATAAGTGCGTGTGAAAGCCGTCCTTCACCTAGCTTGTTGGGAACACAGAGATTCTTTTCATTTGCAAAATACACTCCATAAATATATATGTTGAGGTACTAGCTCAAAATCTTTTTTACAGTGAAAACTGCAGAAAATTCAAACCGGAATTAGGAAACAGACTTAGAAACCACAGAAAAAGTTTCCCCTGCAAACCTTTCTCTTTGAGGTAGATGCACGAAATTCTTTCCACATGCTCAGTTTTCAGAGATAAGTGTGTGTGGAAGCCGTCTTTAAACTAGCTTCTTGGGAACACAAAGTTTCTATTCAGTTGCAAACTACTATCAATACATATATATGGGGAGGTAGTAGCTCCAAATCGTTTTACAGTGAAAACTGCAGGAACTTCAAACAGGCACTAGGAAACCGACTGAGAAACCAGATTAAAAGTTTCCCCGGCAAACCGTTCCCTTTGTTCTAGATGAACGACCGTCTCTCCACATGCTACGTTCTCAGAGATAAGTGTGTGTGAAAGCTGTCCTTCACCGAGCTTGTTGGGAACACAAAGTTCCTTTTCTGTTGCAAATTCCACTTCATACATATATAAGGGTAGTTACTAGCTCCAACTCTGTTTTACAGTGAAAACTGCAGGAACTTCAAACCGGCACTAGGAAACAGACTGAGAAACCACAGTAAAAGTTTCTCCTTCAACCCGTTCCCTTTGTGCTAGATGAACGAACGTCTTTCCACATGCTCAGTTCTGAGATATAAGTGTGTGTGATAGCCGTTTTCACGTAGCTTGTTGGGAACACAAAGTTTCTTTTCACTAGCAGACTCCACAACAACATACATTTGGTGAGGTACTAGCTCCTAATCGGTATTACAGTGAAAAATGCAGAAATTACAAACAGGCACTAGGAAACAGACTGAGAAATCAGACTAAATGTTTCTCCTGCAACCAGTTCCATTTGTGCTAGATGAACGAACATCTCGCCACATGCTCACATCTGAGATTAAATTGTGTGTGAAAGCCTTCCTTCAACTGGCTTGTTGGGAACACAAAGTTTCTTTTAAGTTGCAAACCCCACTCCATATATATATATGGGTAGATACTAGCTCCAACTCTGTTTTACAGTGAAAAATGCAGGAAAATCAAACCGGCACAAGGAAACAGACTGAGAAACCAGACTAAAACTTTCAACTGCAAACATTTCCCCTTGTGCTAGATGAACGAACGTCTCTACACATGCTCAGTTCTGAGAGATAATTGTGTGTGAAAGCCGTCCTTCACCTAGCTAGTTGGGAATACAAAGTTTGTTTTCATTTGCAAAATCCACTCCATATATGTATATGGGGAGGTACTAGCTACTAATCTGTTTTACAGGGAAAACTGCAGGAACTTCTTACCGGCACTAGGAAAGAGACTGAGAAACCAGCGTAAAAGTTTCTTCTGCAAACCGTTCACATTGTGCTACATGAACGAGCGTCTCTACACATGCTCAGTTCTGAGGGATAAGTGTGGGTGAAAGCCGTTTTTCACATAGTTTGTTGAGAACACAAAGTTCCTTTTCAGTTGCAAACCCCACTCCATACATATATATGGGGAATTACAATCTCAAACTCGGTTTAAAAGTTGAAACTTCAGGAAATTCAAACCGGCACTTGGTAACAGACCGAGAAAATGAGAAAACGTTCCTCCGTGTAACCCATTCATTTTGTGTTGGATGAACGATCTTCTCTCCACATGTTCAGGTCTGAGAGATAATTGTCTGTGAAAGCCGTCCTTCATCTAGCTTGTTGGGAACACAAAGTTTCTTTTCTGTTGCAAATTCCACTCCATACATATATATGGGTAGGTAATAGTTCCAACTCAGATTTACAGTGAAAACTGCAGGAAGTTCTAAACGGCACTAGGAAACAGACTGAGAAAGTGGAATAAAAGTTTCCCCTGCAACACTTTCCCTTTGTGCTAGATGAAATAACGTCTCTCCACATGCTCATATCTGAGAGATAAATTTGTGTGAAAGCCGTCCTTCACCTAGTATGTTGGGAACACAAAGTTTCTTTTCATTTGCAAACTCCACATCATACATATATATGGGGAGGTACTTGATCCAACACGGTTTTACAGTGAAAACTGCAGGAACTTCAAACCGGCACTAGGAAACAGACTGAGGAACCAGAGTAAATGTTTCCCCTGCAACCCGTTCCCTATGTGCTAGATGAACGAACGTCTCTCCACATGCTCAGTTCTGAGAGATAAGTGTGTGTGAAAGCCGTCCTTCAACATGCTTGTTGGGAACACAAAGTCACTTTTCAGTTGCAAACACCACTACATATATATATATATTGGGGGGTACTAGAACCAACTCGGCTTTACAGTGAAAACAGCAGAAAATACTAACCTGCACTAACAAACAGACTGAGAATCAAGAGAAAATGTTACTCCTGCCAACCGTTACTTTTGTGCGAGGTGAACGAACATCTCTCCACATGCTCCATTCTGAGAGATATGTGTGTGTGAAAGCCGTCCTTCACCTAGCTTGTTGGGAACACAACGTTTCTTTTCTGTTGCAAACCCCACTCCATACATATATATGGGGAGGTTCAAGCTCCAACTGGATTTACAGTGAAAACTGCAGGAACTTCTAACCGGCACTAGGAAACAGACTGAGAAACCGGAGTAAAAGTTTCTCCTACAACCCGTTCCCTTTGTGCTTGATGAACGAAATTCTCTCCACATTCTCAGTTCTGAGAGATTAATTTGTGTGGAAGCCGTCCTTCACTATGCTTGTTGGGAACACAAAGTTTCTTTTCATTTGCAAACTCCATTTCATACATATATATGGGGAGGTACGAACTCCAACTCTGTTTTATAGTGAAAACTGCAGGAAATTGAAACCGGCACTAGGAAACAGACTGAGAAAACTGAGTAAAACTTTCACCTGCAAATCTTTCCCTTTGTGCTAGATGAAAGAACGTCTCTCCACATGCTCTTTTCTTAGAGATATGTGTGTGTGAAAGCCGTTCTTCACCTAGCTTGTTGGGAACACAAAGTTTCTTTCCTGTTGCAAACTCCACTCCATACATATATATGGGGAGGTACGAGCTCCAACTCGGTTTTACAGTGAAAACTGCAGGAACTTCAAACATGCACTAGGAAACAGACTGAGAATCCAGAGTATAGTTTCCACTGCAACCCGTTCCCTTTGTGCTTCATGAAGGCAAGTCTCTCCAAATGCTCATTTCTCAGAGATAAGTGTGTGTGAAAGCCGTCTTTCACATATCTTCTAGGGAAATCAAAGTTTCTTTTCATTTGCAAACTCCATTTCATACATTTATATGGGGAGGTACGAACTCCAACTCTGTTTTATAGTGAAAACTGAAGGAAATTCAAACCGGCACTAGGAAACAGACTGAGAAAACTGAGTAAAACTTTCTCCTGCAAATCTTTCCCTTTGTGCTAGATGAAAGAACATCTCTCCACATGCTCTTTTCTGAGAGATATGTGTGTGTGCAAGCCGTTCTTCACCTAGCTTCTAGGGAACACAAAGTTCCTTTCCTGTTGCAATCTCCACTCCATACATATATATGGGGAAGTACTAGCTCCAACTCGGTTTTACAGTGAAAACTGCAGGAACTTCAATTCGGAACTAGGAAAGAGACTGAGAATCCAGCGTAAAAGTTTCTTCTGCAAACCCTTCACTTTGTGCAAGATGAACGAGAGTCTCTCCACATGCTCATTTCTGAGGGATATGTGTGTGTGAAAGCCGTTTTTCACATAGCTTGTTGAGAACACAAAGTTTCTTTTCAGATGCAAACTCCACTCCATACATATATATGGGGAGTTACAATCTCAAACTCGGTTTAAAAGTTGAAACTTCAGGAAATTCAAACCGGCACTTGGTAACAGACCGAGAAAATGAGAAAACGTTCCTCCTGTAACCCATTCATTTTGTGTTGGATGAACGATCTTCTCTCCACATGTTCAGGTCTGAGAGATAATTGTCTGTGAAAGCCGTCCTTCATCTAGCTTGTTGGGAACACAAAGTTTCTTTTCTGTTGCAAATTCCACTCCATACATATATATGGGTAGGTAATAGTTCCAACTCAGATTTACAGTGAAAACTGCAGGAAGTTCTAAACGGCACTAGGAAACAGACTGAGAAAGTGGAATAAAAGTTTCCCCTGCAACACTTTCCCTTTGTGCTAGATGAAATAACGTCTCTCCACATGCTCATATCTGAGAGATAAATTTGTGTGAAAGCCGTCCTTCACCTAGTATGTTGGGAACACAAAGTTTCTTTTCATTTGCAAACTCCACATCATACATATATATGGGGAGGTACTAGATCCAACACGGTTTTACAGTGAAAACTGCAGGAACTTCAAACCGGCACTAGGAAACAGACTGAGGAACCAGAGTAAATGTTTCCCCTGCAACCCGTTCCCTATGTGCTAGATGAACGAACGTCTCTCCACATGCTCAGTTCTGAGAGATAAGTGTGTGTGAAAGCCGTCCTTCAACATGCTTGTTGGGAACACAAAGTCACTTTTCAGTTGCAAACACCACTACATATATATATATTGGGGGGTACTAGAACCAACTCGGCTTTACAGTGAAAACAGCAGAAAATACTAACCTGCACTAACAAACAGACTGAGAATCAAGAGAAAATGTTACTCCTGCCAACCGTTACTTTTGTGCGAGGTGAACGAACATCTCTCCACATGCTCCATTCTGAGAGATATGTGTGTGTGAAAGCCGTCCTTCACCTAGCTTGTTGGGAACACAACGTTTCTTTTCTGTTGCAAACCCCACTCCATACATATATATGGGGAGGTTCAAGCTCCAACTGGATTTACAGTGAAAACTGCAGGAACTTCTAACCGGCACTAGGAAACAGACTGAGAAACCGGAGTAAAAGTTTCTCCTACAACCCGTTCCCTTTGTGCTTGATGAACGAAATTCTCTCCACATTCTCAGTTCTGAGAGATTAATTTGTGTGGAAGCCGTCCTTCACTATGCTTGTTGGGAACACAAAGTTTCTTTTCATTTGCAAACTCCATTTCATACATATATATGGGGAGGTACGAACTTCAACTCTGTTGTATAGTGAAAACTGCAGGAAATTGAAACCGGCACTAGGAAACAGACTGAGAAAACTGAGTAAAACTTTCACCTGCAAATCTTTCCCTTTGTGCTAGATGAAAGAACGTCTCTCCACATGCTCTTTTCTTAGAGATATGTGTGTGTGAAAGCCGTTCTTCACCTAGCTTGTTGGGAACACAAAGTTTCTTTCCTGTTGCAAACTCCACTCCATACATATATATGGGGAGGTACGAGCTCCAACTCGGTTTTACAGTGAAAACTGCAGGAACTTCAAACATGCACTAGGAAACAGACTGAGAATCCAGAGTATAGTTTCCACTGCAACCCGTTCCCTTTGTGCTTCATGAAGGCAAGTCTCTCCAAATGCTCATTTCTCAGAGATAAGTGTGTGTGAAAGCCGTCTTTCACATATCTTCTAGGGAAATCAAAGTTTCTTTTCATTTGCAAACTCCATTTCATACATATATATGGGGAGGTACGACCTCCAACTCAGTTTTATAGTGAAAATTGCAGGAAATTCAAACCGGCACTAGGAAACAGACTGAGAAAACTGAGTAAAACTTTCACCTGCAAATCTTTCCCTTTGTGCTAGATGAAAGAACGTCTCTCCATATGCTCTTTTCTGAGAGATATGTGTGTGTGCAAGCCGTTCTTCACCTAGCTTCTAGGGAACACAAAGTTCCTTTCCTGTTGCAATCTCCACTCCATACATATATATGGGAAGGTACTAGCTCCAAATCTGTTTTACAGTGATAACTGCAGGAACTTCAAACCGGCACTAGGAAACAGACTGAGAAACCAGGGTAAAAGTTTCCCCTGCAACCAGTTCCCTTTGTGCTATATGAAAGAACGTCTCTCCACATGCTCATTTCTGAGAGATATGTGTGTGTGAAAGCCGCCCTTCATATAGCTTGTTGGGAACACAAAGTTTTTTTTTCATTTGCAAACCCCACTTAATACATATCTATGGGGCGGTACGAGCTCCAACTAGGTTTTAGAGTGAAAACTGCAGGAATTTCAAACCTGCACTTGGAAACAGACTGAGAATCCAGATTAATTATTTCACCTGCAAACCGTTCCTTTTGTGCTAGATGAAGGAACGTCTCTCCACATGCTCAGTTCTGAGAGATAAATGTGTTTGGAAGCCATATTTCACCTAGCTTGTTGTTAACACAAAGTTTATTTTCTGTTGTTAAATCCAATCCATAAATATATATGGGGAGGTACTAGCTCCAATTCGGTTTTACAGTGAAAACTGCAGGAACTTCAAACCGGCTCTAGGAAACAGACTGAGAAACCAGAGTAAAAGTTTCTCCTGCAAACCTTTCCCTTTATGCTAGATGAACGAAACTCATTCCATATGCTCCGTTCTCAGAGATAAGTGTGTGTGTCAGCCTTACATCATTTTGCTTGTTGGGAACACATAGATTCTTTTCAGTTGCAAACTCCACTCCATACATATATATGGGGAGGTACTAGTTCCAACACGGTTTTACAGTGAAAACTGTTGGAATTTCAAAACGGGACTTGGAAACAGACCAAAAAACCGGGATATATGTTCCCCTGCAAGTCGTTCAGATTGTGCTAGATGAACGAACGTCTCTCCACATGCTCAGTTCTGAGAGATAAGTGCGTGTGAAAGCCGTCCTTCACATAGCTTGTTAGGAACACAAAATTTCTTTCAAGATGCAAACTACACTCCATATATATATATGGGCAGGTACTAGCTCCAACACTGTTTTACACTGAAAACAGCAGGAACTTCAATCAGGCACTAGGAAACAGACAGAAACGAGAGTAAAAATTTCCCCTGCAAACCGTTCCATTTGGGCCAGATGAACGAACTTCTCTCCACATGCTCAGTTCTGAGATGTATGTGTGTGTGTGAGGCGTATTTCACCTAGCTTCTTGGGAACACAAATTTTCTTTTCAGTTGCAAACTGCACTCCATACATATATATGGGGATGTACTAATCCAATTCGGTTTTAAAGTGAAAACTGCAGGAACTACAACCCGGCACTAGGAAACAGTGTGAGAATCCAGATTAAAAGTTTCGTCTGCAACCCGTTTCCTAAGTGCTAGTTGAATGAACGTCTCTCCAAATGCTCAGTTCTGAGAGAAAACTGGGTTTGAAAGCCGTCCTTCATATAGCTTGTTGGGAATATCAAGTTACTTTGCAGATGCATCTACACTCCATACATATATATGGGGAAGTACTAGATCCAACGTGGTTTTACAGTGAAAACTGCAAGAACTTCAAACAGGCACTAGGAAACAGACTGAGAAACCAGAGTCAAAGTTTGCCTGAAACCCATTCCCTTTGTGCTTGATGAACGAAATTCTCTCCAAATGCTCAGATCTGAGAGAAAAGTGTGTGTGAAAGCCGTACTTCACCTAGCTTGTTGGGAACACAAAGTTTCTTTTCAGTTGCAAACTACACTCCATACATATATATGGGGAGGTACTAGCTCCAAATGTGTTTTACAGTGAAAACTGCAGGAACATCAAACAGGCACTAGGAAAAAGACTGAGTAAACAGACTAAAAGTTTCTCCTGCAAACCGTTCCCTTTTTGCCAGATGAACGAACGTCTCTCCACATGCTCCATTGTCAGAGATAAGTGTGTGTGAAAGCCTTCCTTCACCGAACTTGTTAGGAACACATAGTTCCTTTTCTGTTGCAAACTCCACTTCATACATATATATGGGTAGGTACTAGCTCCAACTCGGTTTTACAGTGAAAACTGCAGGAACTTCAAACCGGCTCTAGGAAACAGACTTAGAAACCAGTGTGAAAGATTCTCCTGCAAACCTTTCCTTTTGTGCTAGATGAACGAAAGTCAATCCATATGCTCTGTTCTCAGAGATAAGTGTGTGTGACAGCCGTACTTCATTTAGTTTGTTGGGAACACATAGATTCTTTTCAGTTGCAAACTTCACTCCATACATATATATGGGGAGGTACGACCTCCAACTCAGTTTTATAGTGAAAACTGCAGGAACTTCAAACCGGGAGTAGGAAACAGACTGAGAACCACGGTAAAAGTTTCCCCTGCAACAAGTTCCCTTTGTGCTAGATGAAAGAACGTCTCTCCACATGCTCAGTTCTGAGAGATAAATGTGTTTGGAAGGCGTACTTCACCTAGCTTGTTGGGAACAGAAAGTTTATTTTCTGTTGTTAAATCCACTCCATACATATATATGGGAAGGTACTAGCTCCAACCCGTTTTTACAGTGAAAACTGCAGGAACATCTAAGTGGCACTAGTAAAAAGAGTGAGAAAAAGAGAAAAATTTTCTCCTGCAAACCGTTCCGTTTTTGCTAGATGAACGACCGTCTCTCCACATGCTCCGTTCTCAGAGATAAGTGTGTGTGAAAGCCGTCCTTCACCGAGCTTGTTGGGAACAAAAAGTTCCTTTTCTGTTGTAAACTCCACTTCAGACATATATATGGGTAGGTACTAGCTCCAACTCTGTTTCACAGTGAAAACTGCAGGAACTTCAAACCGGCACTAGGAAACAGACTGAGAAACCTGAGTAAAAGCTTCTCCTTCAACCCGTTCCCTTTGTGCTAGATGAATGAACGTCTCTCCACATGCTCAGTTCTGAGATATAAGTGAGTGTGATAGCCGTTTTCACGTAGCTTGTTGGGAACACAAAGTTTCTTTTCACTAGCAGACTCCACAACTACATACATTTGGGGAGGTTCTAGCTCCTAATCAGTATTACAGTGAAAACTGCAGAAATTACAAACAGGCTCTAGGAAACAGACTGAGAAATCAGACTATATGTTTCTCCTGCAACCAGTTCCATTTGTGCTACATGAACGAAAATCTCGCCACATGCTCACATCTCAGATTAAATTGTGTGTGAAAGCCTTTCTTCAACTGGCTTGTTGGGAACACAAAGTTTCTTTTCTGTTGCAAACCCCACTCCATATATATATATGAGTAGGTAATAGCTCCAACTCTGTTTTACAGTGAAAAATGCAGGAAAATCAAACCGGCACAAGGAAACAGACTGAGAAACCAGACTAAAACTTTCAACTGCAAACATATCCCCTTGTGCTAGATGAACGAACGTCTCTACACATGCTCAGTTCTGAGAGTTAATTGTGTGTGAAAGCCGTCCTTCACCTAGCTAGTTGGGAACACAAAGTTTGTTTTCATTTGCAAAATCCACTCCATACATATATATGAGTAGGTACTAGCTACAACACGGTTTTACAGTGAAAACTGCAGGGACATCTAACCGGTACTAGGAAACAGAATGGGAAACCGGAGTAATAGTATCACCTGCAAACCGTTCCCTTTGTGCTAGATGAAAGAACGTCTCTCTACATGCTCAGTTCTCAGAGATAATTGTGTGTAAAATCCGTCCATCACCTAGCTTGTTGGAAGTATAAAGATTCTTTTCAGACGCAAACTCCAATCCATACATATATATGGGGAGGTACGAGCTCCAAAACTGTTTTACAGTAAAATCTGCAGGAACATCAAACCGGCACTAGGAAACAGACTGAGAAACCGGAGTAAATGTTTTCCCTGCATCCTGTTCCCTTTGTGCTAGATGAAAGAACGTCTCTCCACATGCTCATTTCTGAGGGATAAGTGTGTGTGAAAGCCGTCTTTCACCTAGCTTGTTGGGAACACAAAGTTTCTTTTAATTTGCAAACTCCACTTCATATAAATATATGGGGAGGTACGAGCTCCAATTCAATTTTACAGTGAAAAATGCAGGAAAATCAAACCGGCACAAGGAAACAGACTGAGAAACCAGACTAAAACTTTCAAGTGCAAACATATCCCCTTGTGCTAGATGAACGAACGTCTCTTCTCATGCTCAGTTCTGAGAGTTAATTGTGTGTGAAAGCCGTCCTTGACCTAGCTGGTTGGGAACACAAAGTTTGTTTTCATTTGTAAAATCCACTCCATACATATATATGAGTAGGTACTAGCTCCAACTCGGTTTTACAGTGAAAACTGCAGGGACATCTAACCGGTACTAGGAAACAGAATGAGAAACCGGAGTAATAGTATCCCCTGCAAACAGTTCCCTTTGTGCTAGATGAAAGAACGTCTCTCTACATGCTCAGTTCTCAGAGATAATTGTGTTTAAAATCCATCCATCACATAGCTAGTTGAAGTATAAAGATTCTTTTCAGAAGCAAACTCCAATCCATACATATATATGGGGAAGTACGAGCTCCAACTCTGTTTTACAGTAAAATCTGCAGGAACATCAAACCGGCACTATGAAACATAGAGATAAACCACAGTAAAATTTCTCCTGCAACCCGATCCCTTTATGCTAAATGAACGAACGTCTCTCCACATGCTCCGATCTGAGAGATAATTGTGTGTGAAAGGCGTACTTCACCTAGCTTGTTGGGAACACAAAGTTTCTTTTCAGTTGCAAACTCCACTCCATACATATATATGGGGAGATACAAGCTCCAACTCGATTTAACATTGAAAAATGCAGGAACATCAAACCGGCACTAGGAAACAGACTGAGAAACCGGAGTAAATGTTTCCCCTGCATTCTGTTCCCTTTGTGCTAGATGAAAGAACGTCTCTCCACATGCTCTTTTCTGAGGGATAAGTGTGTGTGAAAGCCGTCTTTCACCTAGCTTGTTGGGAACACAAAGTTTCTTTTAATTTGCAAACTCCACTTCATATAAATATATGGGGAGGTACGAGCTCCAACTCAATTTTACAGTGAAAAATGCAGGAAGATCAAACCGGCACTAGGAAACAGAGTGACAAACCACAGTAAATGATTCCCGGCAACCCGTTCCCTTTGTGCTAGGTGAACGAACGTCTCTCAACATGCTCGGTTCTGAGAGATAATTGTGTGTGAAAGCCGTCCTTTAAATAGCTTGTTGGGCACACAAAGTTTCTTTTCAGTTGCAAAATCCACTCCATACATATATATGGTTAGGTACTAGCTCCAACTCGGTTTTACAGTGAAAACTGCAGGAACTTCAATTCGGAACTAGGAAAGAGACTGAGAAACCAGCGTAAAAGTTTCTTCTGCAAATCGTTCACATTGTGCTAGATGAACGATCGTCTCTACACATGCTCAGTTCAGAGGGATAAGTGTGTGTGAAAGCCGTTTTTCACATAGCTTGTTGAGAACACAAAGTTCCTTTTCAGTTGCAAACCCCACTCCATACATATATATGGGGAGTTACAAGCTCAAACTCTGTTTAAAATTTGAAACTTCAGGAAATTTAAACCGGCACTTGGAAACCGACTGAGAAAAATGAAAAAAATTTTCTCCTGCAAACCGTTCTTTTTGTGTTGGATGAACGAACTTCTCTCCACATGCTCAGGTCTGAGAGATAATTGTCTGTGAAAGCCGTCCTTCCTCTAGCTTGTTGGGAACACAAAGTTTCTTTTCTGTTGCAAATTCCACTCCATACATATATATGGGGATGTAATAGTTCCAACTCAGATTTACAATGAAAACTGCAGGAAGTTCTAAACGGCACTAGGAAACAGACTGAGAAACCGGAATAAAAGTTTCCCCTGCAAAACATTCCCTTTGTGCTAGATGAAATACCGTCTCTCCACATGCTCATATCTGAGCGATAAATTTGTGTGAAAGCCGTCCTTCACCTAGTTTGTTGGGAACACAAAGTTTCTTTTCATTTGCAAACTTCACATCATACATATATATGGGGAGGTACTAGAACCAACTCGGTTTTACAGTGAAAACTGCAGGAACTTCAAACCGGCACTAGGAAACAGACTGAGAAACCAGAGTAAAAGTTTCTCCTGCAACCCGTTCACTATGTGCTAGATGAACTAAAGTATCTCCACATGCTCTGTTCTGAGAGATAATTGTGTGTGAAAGCCGTCCTTCAAATTGCTTGTTGGGAACACAAAGTCTCTTTTCAGTTGCAAAAATCACTCCATACATATATAATGGGGGGTACTAGAACCAACTCGGGTTTACAGTGAAAATTGCAGAAAATACTAACCTGCACTAAGAAACAGACTGAGAATCAAGAGAAAATGTTACTCCTGCCACCCGTTACTTTTGTGCTAGATGAACGAACGTCTCTCCAAATGCTCAGTTCTGAGAGATTAATTTGTGTGGAAGCCGTCCTTCACCAAGCTTGTTGGGAACCCAAAGATTCTTTTCATTTGCAAACTCCACTCCATACATATATATGGGGAGGTACAAGCTCCAACTCGTGTTTAGAGTGAAAACTGCAGGAAATTCAAACCGGCACTTGGATACAAACTGAGAAACCCGAGTAAAAGTTTCCCTGAATACCGTTCCCTTTGTTCTAGATGAACGAACATCACTCTACATGTTCAGTTCTTAGAGATAATTATGTGTGAAACCCGTCCTTCACATAGCCTGTTGGTAACACAAAGTTCCTTTTCACTTGCAAACTCCAATCCATAAATATATATGGGAAGGTACAAGCTCCAACTCTGTTTTACAGTGATAATTGCTGGAACATCAAACCGGCCATAGGAAAGAGACTGAGAAAAAATAGTAATAGTTTCTCCTGCAACCCGTTCCATTTGTGCTAGATGAACGAACGTCTATCCACAAGCTAATTTCTGAGAGATAAGTGTGTGTGGAAGTCTTCCATCACCTAGCTTGTTGGGAACAGAAACTGTATTTTTAGTTGAAAACTTCACTCCATACATATATATGGGAAGGTACTAGCTCAAATTCTGTTTTTCAGTGAAAACTGCATGAACTTCAAACCGGCACTAGGAAACAGACTGAGAAACCAGAGTAAAAGTTTTTTCGGCATACCGTTCCCTTTTTGCTAGATGAACGAACTTCTATCCACATGCTCATTTCTAAGAGATAAGTGTGTGTGAAAGCCGTCATTCACCTAGATTGTTGGGAACACAGAGTTAATTTTCAGTTGCAAACTGCACCCCAAATATTTATATGGGAATGTACTAACTCCAAATCAGTTTTACGGTGAAATCTGTAGCAAATTCAAACCAGCACTAGGAAACCAATTGAGAAACAAGAGTAAAATTTTCTCCTGCAAGCCTTTCCCTTTGTGCTTGATGAACGAAATACTCTCCACATGCTCAGATCTGAGAGATAATGTGTGTGAAAACTGTCCTTCACCTAGCTTGTTGGGAAAACAAAGTTTCTTTTCAGTTGCAAATTAAACTCCATAAATATTTTATGGGGATTTACCAGCTCTAAAACTATATTACAGTGAAAACTGCATTAACACCCTAACGGTACAAGGAGAAATACTGAGAAACCAGGAAATAGTTTCCCTGCAATCCTTTCACTTTTTGCTAGATGAACGAACGTCTCTCCACATGATCTGTACTGAGAGATAAGTGTGTGTGAAAGCCGTCCTTCACCTAGCTTTTTGGGAACACAAAGATTCTTTTCAGTTACTAACTACACTCCATTCATATTATATGGGGAGGTATAAGCTCCAACTCGGTTTTACAGTGAAAACTGCAGGAACATCAAACCGGCACTAGGAAATACACTGAGAAACAAGGGTAAAAGTTTCCCCTGAAACCCGTTCGCATTGTGCTAGGTGAACGAACGTCAATCCACATGCTCCGTTCTGAGAGATATGTGTGTGTGATAGCCTTCCGTCACTTTGAATGTTGGGAACAGAAAATGTCTTTTTAGTTGCAAACTCCCCTCCATACATATATATATGGAAGTACTAGCTCCAATTCGGTTTTTTAGTGAAAATTGTAGGAACTTCAAATCGGCACTAGGGAAAAGACTGAGAAATCAGAGTAAAAGTTTCTTCTGCATACAGTTCCCTTTGTGCTAGATGAACGAACTTCTATCCACAAGCTAATTTCTGAGAGATAAATGTGTGTGAATGCATTCCATTACCTAGCTTGTTGAGAAAGGAAAGTGTATTTTTAGTTGCAAACTTCAGTCCAAACATATATATGGGGAGGTGATAGATCCAATTCGATTTTTCAGTGAAAACTGCATGGTCTTCAAACCGGCAATAGGAAATAGCGTGAGAAATCAGAGTAAAAGTTTTTTCTGCATACCGTTCCCTTGGTGTAAGATGAATGAAAGTCTATCCACATGCTCATTTCTAAGAGATAAGTGTGTGTGAAAGCCGTCTTTGACCTAGATTGTTGGGAACACAGAGTTACTTTTCAGTTGCAAACTACACTCCAAATATTTATATGGGGATGTATTAGCTCCAAATCAGTTTTACAGTGAAATCTGTAGGAAATTCAAACCAGCACTAGGAAACCAATTGAGAAACAAGGGTAAGATTTTCTCCTGCAAGCCTTTCCCTTTGTGCTTGATGAACGAAATACTCTTCACATGCTCAGTTCTGAGAGATAAGGGTGTGTGAAAGCTGTCCTTCAAATAGCTTGTTGCGAAAACAGTGTTTCTTTTCAGTTGTAAACTAATCTCCATAAATATTTTATGGGGATTTACCAGCTCTAAAAATAATTTACAGTGAAAACTGAATTAACTTCCTAACTGTACTAGGAGAAATACTGAGAGAACAGGAAATAGTTTCTCCTGCATTCCTTTCCCTTTGTGCTAGATGAACGAACGTCTCTCCACATGATCTGTTCTGAGAGATAAGTGTGTGTGAAAGCCGTCCTTCACCTAGATTTTTATGAACACAGAGATTCTTTTCAGTTACTAAATACACTCCATTCATATTATATGGGGTGGAATTATCTCCAACTCGGTTTTACAGTGAAAACTGCAGGGAATTCAAAACGTCACTAGGAAATAGACTGAGAAACCAGGGTAAAAGTTTCCCCTGTAACCCGTTCGCATTGTGCTAGATGAATGACCGTCACTCCAAATGATTTCTTCTGTGAGATACTTGAGTGTGAATGCCGCCCTTCACCTAGCTTTTAGGGAACACTGAGTTCCTTTTCAGTTACAAACTATAATCCATATATATTTTATGGGTAGGGACTAGCTGCAAGTCGGTTTTACAGTGAAAACTGCAGGAAAATCAAAACGGCACTAGAAAACAGACAGAGAAACCAGAGTAAAATTTTCTTCTGCAACACGTTCCTTTGTGCTTGATGAATGAAAGTCTGTCCACATGCTCACTTCTGAGATATAAGTGTGTGAGGAAGCCGTCATTCAACAAGCTTGTTTTGAAAACAAACTTTTTTCAGTTGCAAACTAAAATCCATACATATTATATGGGTTGGGAATAACTCCAATTCGTTTATACAGTGAAAACTGCAGGAACTTCAAACCGGCACTAGGAAACAGTTGAGAAACCAGAGTAAAAGTTTCTCCTGAAACCCGTTCCATTTTGCTAGATGAACGATCGCCTCTCCACATGTTCACTTACAAAAGAAAAGTGTGTGTGAAACCCTTCCTTCACCTAGCTTGAAGGGAACACAAAGATTCTTTTAAGTTGCAAACTACACTTCAAACATATATATGGGTAGGAACTAGCTCCAATTCTGTTTTTCAGTGAAAATTGCAGGAACTTCAAATCGGCACAAGGAAACAGACTGAGAAACCAGAGTAAAAGTTTATTCTACATACCGTTCCCTTTGTGCTAGATGAAAGATCATCTATCCACATGCTCATTTCTGAGAGATAATTGTGTGTAAAGCCGTCATTCATCTAGATTGTTGGGAACACATAGTTTCTTTTCAGTTGCAAACTACACTCCAAAAATATATATATGAGGATGTACAAGCTCCAAATTTGTTTTACAGCTAAATCAGCAGGAATTTCAAAGTAGCACTAGGAAACAAACTGAGATACCAGAGTAAAAGTTTCCCCTGCAAAACGTTCTCTTTGTGCTAGATGAACGAACGTCTCTCCACATGCTAATTTCTGAGAGGTAAGTGTGTGTGAAAGCAGTACATCAACTAGATTGTTGGGAACACAGAGTTACTTTTCAGATGCAAACTACATTCCATACATATATATGGGTATGTACTAGCTCCCAATCAATTTTACAGTGAAACCTGCAAGAAATTCAAACAGGCACTAGGAAACACACTGAGAACCCAGAGTAAAAATTACTCCTGATACCCGTTCCATTTCTTCTACATGAAGGAACGTCGCTCCACATGCTCAGTTCTGAGAGATAAGTGCGTGTGAAAGCCGTCCTTCACCTAGCTTGTTGGGAACACAGTGATTCTTTTCATTTGCAAAATACACTCCATAAATATATATGTTGAGGTACTAGCTCAAAACTTTTTTACAGTGAAAACTGCAGAAAATTCAAACCGGAATTAGGAAACAGACTTAGAAACCACAGAAAAAGTTTCTCCTGCAAACCTTTCTCTTTGAGATAGATGCACGAAATTCTTTCCACATGCTCAGTTTTTCAGATATAAGTGTGTGTGGAAGCCGTCTTTAAACTAGCTTCTTGGGAACACAAAGTTTCTATTCAGTTGCAAACTACTATCAATACATATATATGGGGAGGTAGTAGCTCCAAATCGTTTTACAGTGAAAACTGCAGGAACTTCAAACAGGCACTAGGAAACCGACTGAGAAACCAGATTAAAAGTTTCCCCGGCAAACCGTTCCCTTTGTTCTAGATGAACGACCGTCTCTCCACATGCTCTGTTCTCAGAGATAAGTGTGTGTGAAAGCTATCCTTCACCGAGCTTGTTGGGAACACAAAGTTCCTTTTCTGTTGCAAATTCCACTTCATACATATATAAGGGTAGTTACTAGCTCCAACTCTGTTTTACAGTGAAAACTGCAGGAACTTCAAACCGGCACTAGGAAACAGACTGAGAAACCAGAGTAAAAGTTTCTCCTTCAATCCGTTCCCTTTGTGCTAGATGAATGAACGTCTCTCCACATGCTCAGTTCTGAGATATAATTGTGTGTGATAGCCGTTTTCACGTAGCTTGTTGGGAACACAAAGTTTCTTTTCACTAGCAGACTCCACAACAACATACATTTGGTGAGGTACTAGCTCCTAATCGGTATTACAGTGAAAAATGCAGAAATTACAAACAGGCACTAGGAAACAGACTGAGAAATCAGACTAAATGTTTCTCCTGCAACCAGTTCCATTTGTGCTAGATGAACGAATATCTCGCCACATGCTCACATCTGAGATTAAATTGTGTGTGAAAGCCTTCCTTCAACTGGCTTGTGGGGAACACAAAGTTTCTTTTATGTTGCAAACCCCACTCCATATATATATATGGGTAGGTACTAGTTCCAACTCTGTTTTACAGTGAAAAATGCAGGAAAATCAAACCGGCACAAGGAAACAGTACTGAGAAACCAGACTAAAACTTTCAACTGCAAACATTTCCCCTTGTGCTAGATGAACGAACGTCTCTACACATGCTCAGTTCTGAGAGTTAATTGTGTGTGAAAGCCGTCCTTCACCTAGCTAGTTGGGAACACAAAGTATGTTTTCATTTGCAAAATCCACTCCAAATATATATATGGGGAGGTACTAGCTACTAATCTGTTTTACAATGAAAACTGCAGGAACTTCAAACCAGCACTAGGAAAGAGACTGAGAAATCAGAGTAAAAGTTTCTCCTGCAACCTGTTCCATTTGTGCTAGATGAACGAACATCTCTCCACATGCTCAGTACTGAGATATATGTGTGTGTGAAAGCCGTCCTTCAAATTGCTTGTTGGGAACACAAAGTCTCTTTTCAGTTGCAAAAATCACTCCATACATATATAATGGGGGGTACTAGAACCAACTCGGGTTTACAGTGAAAATTGCAGAAAATACTAACCTGCACTAAGAAACAGACTGAGAATCAAGAGAAAATGTTACTCCTGCCACCCGTTACTTTTGTGCTAGATGAACGAACGTCTCTCCACATGCTCAGTTCTGAGAGATTAATTTGTGTGGAAGCCGTCCTTCACCAAGCTTGTTGGGAACCCAAAGATTCTTTTCATTTGCAAACTCCACTCCATACATATATATGGGGAGGTACAAGCTCCAACTCGTGTTTAGAGTGAAAACTGCAGGAAATTCAAACCGGCACTTGGATACAAACTGAGAAACCCGAGTAAAAGTTTCCCTGAATACCGTTCCCTTTGTTCTAGATGAACGAACATCACTCTACATGTTCAGTTCTTAGAGATAATTATGTGTGAAACCCGTCCTTCACATAGCCTGTTGGTAACACAAAGTTCCTTTTCACTTGCAAACTCCAATCCATAAATATATATGGGAAGGTACAAGCTCCAACTCTGTTTTACAGTGATAATTGCTGGAACATCAAACCGGCCATAGGAAAGAGACTGAGAAAAAATAGTAATAGTTTCTCCTGCAACCCGTTCCATTTGTGCTAGATGAACGAACGTCTATCCACAAGCTAATTTCTGAGAGATAAGTGTGTGTGGAAGTCTTCCATCACCTAGCTTGTTGGGAACAGAAACTGTATTTTTAGTTGAAAACTTCACTCCATACATATATATGGGAAGGTACTAGCTCAAATTCTGTTTTTCAGTGAAAACTGCATGAACTTCAAACCGGCACTAGGAAACAGACTGAGAAACCAGAGTAAAAGTTTTTTCGGCATACCGTTCCCTTTTTGCTAGATGAACGAACTTCTATCCACATGCTCATTTCTAAGAGATAAGTGTGTGTGAAAGCCGTCATTCACCTAGATTGTTGGGAACACAGAGTTAATTTTCAGTTGCAAACTGCACCCCAAATATTTATATGGGAATGTACTAACTCCAAATCAGTTTTACGGTGAAATCTGTAGCAAATTCAAACCAGCACTAGGAAACCAATTGAGAAACAAGAGTAAAATTTTCTCCTGCAAGCCTTTCCCTTTGTGCTTGATGAACGAAATACTCTCCACATGCTCAGATCTGAGAGATAATGTGTGTGAAAACTGTCCTTCACCTAGCTTGTTGGGAAAACAAAGTTTCTTTTCAGTTGCAAATTAAACTCCATAAATATTTTATGGGGATTTACCAGCTCTAAAACTATATTACAGTGAAAACTGCATTAACACCCTAACGGTACAAGGAGAAATACTGAGAAACCAGGAAATAGTTTCCCTGCAATCCTTTCACTTTTTGCTAGATGAACGAACGTCTCTCCACATGATCTGTACTGAGAGATAAGTGTGTGTGAAAGCCGTCCTTCACCTAGCTTTTTGGGAACACAAAGATTCTTTTCAGTTACTAACTACACTCCATTCATATTATATGGGGAGGTATAAGCTCCAACTCGGTTTTACAGTGAAAACTGCAGGAACATCAAACCGGCACTAGGAAATACACTGAGAAACAAGGGTAAAAGTTTCCCCTGAAACCCGTTCGCATTGTGCTAGGTGAACGAACGTCAATCCACATGCTCCGTTCTGAGAGATATGTGTGTGTGATAGCCTTCCGTCACTTTGAATGTTGGGAACAGAAAATGTCTTTTTAGTTGCAAACTCCCCTCCATAAATATATATATGGAAGTACTAGCTCCAATTCGGTTTTTTAGTGAAAATTGTAGGAACTTCAAATCGGCACTAGGGAAAAGACTGAGAAATCAGAGTAAAAGTTTCTTCTGCATACAGTTCCCTTTGTGCTAGATGAACGAACTTCTATCCACAAGCTAATTTCTGAGAGATAAATGTGTGTGAATGCATTCCATTACCTAGCTTGTTGAGAAAGGAAAGTGTATTTTTAGTTGCAAACTTCAGTCCAAACATATATATGGGGAGGTGATAGATCCAATTCGATTTTTCAGTGAAAACTGCATGGTCTTCAAACCGGCAATAGGAAATAGCGTGAGAAATCAGAGTAAAAGTTTTTTCTGCATACCGTTCCCTTGGTGCTAGATGAATGAAAGTCTATCCACATGCTCATTTCTAAGAGATAAGTGTGTGTGAAAGCCGTCTTTGACCTAGATTGTTGGGAACACAGAGTTACTTTTCAGTTGCAAACTACACTCCAAATATTTATATGGGGATGTATTAGCTCCAAATCAGTTTTACAGTGAAATCTGTAGGAAATTCAAACCAGCACTAGGAAACCAATTGAGAAACAAGGGTAAGATTTTCTCCTGCAAGCCTTTCCCTTTGTGCTTGATGAACGAAATACTCTTCACATGCTCAGTTCTGAGAGATAAGGGTGTGTGAAAGCTGTCCTTCAAATAGCTTGTTGCGAAAACAAGTGTTTCTTTTCAGTTGTAAACTAATCTCCATAAATATTTTATGGGGATTTACCAGCTCTAAAAATAATTTACAGTGAAAACTGAATTAACTTCCTAACGGTACTAGGAGAAATACTGAGAGAACAGGAAATAGTTTCTCCTGCATTCCTTTCCCTTTGTGCTAGATGAACGAACGTCTCTCCACATGATCTGTTCTGAGAGATAAGTGTGTGTGAAAGCCGTCCTTCACCTAGATTTTTATGAACACAGAGATTCTTTTCAGTTACTAAATACACTCCATTCATATTATATGGGGTGGAATTATCTCCAACTCGGTTTTACAGTGAAAACTGCAGGGAATTCAAAACGTCACTAGGAAATAGACTGAGAAACCAGGGTAAAAGTTTCCCCTGTAACCCGTTCGCATTGTGCTAGATGAATGACCGTCACTCCAAATGATTTCTTCTGTGAGATACTTGAGTGTGAATGCCGCCCTTCACCTAGCTTTTAGGGAACACTGAGTTCCTTTTCAGTTACAAACTATAATCCATATATATTTTATGGGTAGGGACTAGCTGCAAGTCGGTTTTACAGTGAAAACTGCAGGAAAATCAAAACGGCACTAGAAAACAGACAGAGAAACCAGAGTAAAATTTTCTTCTGCAACACGTTCCTTTGTGCTTGATGAATGAAAGTCTGTCCACATGCTCACTTCTGAGATATAAGTGTGTGAGGAAGCCGTCATTCAACAAGCTTGTTTTGAAAACAAACTTTTTTCAGTTGCAAACTAAAATCCATACATATTATATGGGTTGGGAATAACTCCAATTCGTTTATACAGTGAAAACTGCAGGAACTTCAAACCGGCACTAGGAAACAGTTGAGAAACCAGAGTAAAAGTTTCTCCTGAAACCCGTTCCATTTTGCTAGATGAACGATCGCCTCTCCACATGTTCACTTACAAAAGAAAAGTGTGTGTGAAACCCTTCCTTCACCTAGCTTGAAGGGAACACAAAGATTCTTTTAAGTTGCAAACTACACTTCAAACATATATATGGGTAGGAACTAGCTCCAATTCTGTTTTTCAGTGAAAATTGCAGGAACTTCAAATCGGCACAAGGAAACAGACTGAGAAACCAGAGTAAAAGTTTATTCTACATACCGTTCCCTTTGTGCTAGATGAAAGATCATCTATCCACATGCTCATTTCTGAGAGATAATTGTGTGTAAAGCCGTCATTCATCTAGATTGTTGGGAACACATAGTTTCTTTTCAGTTGCAAACTACACTCCAAAAATATATATATGAGGATGTACAAGCTCCAAATTTGTTTTACAGCTAAATCAGCAGGAATTTCAAAGTAGCACTAGGAAACAAACTGAGATACCAGAGTAAAAGTTTCCCCTGCAAAACGTTCTCTTTGTGCTAGATGAACGAACGTCTCTCCACATGCTAATTTCTGAGAGGTAAGTGTGTGTGAAAGCAGTACATCAACTAGATTGTTGGGAACACAGAGTTACTTTTCAGATGCAAACTACATTCCATACATATATATGGGTATGTACTAGCTCCCAATCAATTTTACAGTGAAACCTGCAAGAAATTCAAACAGGCACTAGGAAACACACTGAGAACCCAGAGTAAAAAATTACTCCTGATACCCGTTCCATTTCTTCTACATGAAGGAACGTCGCTCCACATGCTCAGTTCTGAGAGATAAGTGCGTGTGAAAGCCGTCCTTCACCTAGCTTGTTGGGAACACAGTGATTCTTTTCATTTGCAAAATACACTCCATAAATATATATGTTGAGGTACTAGCTCAAAAACTTTTTTACAGTGAAAACTGCAGAAAATTCAAACCGGAATTAGGAAACAGACTTAGAAACCACAGAAAAAGTTTCTCCTGCAAACCTTTCTCTTTGAGATAGATGCACGAAATTCTTTCCACATGCTCAGTTTTCAGATATAAGTGTGTGTGGAAGCCGTCTTTAAACTAGCTTCTTGGGAACACAAAGTTTCTATTCAGTTGCAAACTACTATCAATACATATATATGGGGAGGTAGTAGCTCCAAATCGTTTTACAGTGAAAACTGCAGGAACTTCAAACAGGCACTAGGAAACCGACTGAGAAACCAGATTAAAAGTTTCCCCGGCAAACCGTTCCCTTTGTTCTAGATGAACGACCGTCTCTCCACATGCTCTGTTCTCAGAGATAAGTGTGTGTGAAAGCTATCCTTCACCGAGCTTGTTGGGAACACAAAGTTCCTTTTCTGTTGCAAATTCCACTTCATACATATATAAGGGTAGTTACTAGCTCCAACTCTGTTTTACAGTGAAAACTGCAGGAACTTCAAACCGGCACTAGGAAACAGACTGAGAAACCAGAGTAAAAGTTTCTCCTTCAATCCGTTCCCTTTGTGCTAGATGAATGAACGTCTCTCCACATGCTCAGTTCTGAGATATAATTGTGTGTGATAGCCGTTTTCACGTAGCTTGTTGGGAACACAAAGTTTCTTTTCACTAGCAGACTCCACAACAACATACATTTGGTGAGGTACTAGCTCCTAATCGGTATTACAGTGAAAAATGCAGAAATTACAAACAGGCACTAGGAAACAGACTGAGAAATCAGACTAAATGTTTCTCCTGCAACCAGTTCCATTTGTGCTAGATGAACGAATATCTCGCCACATGCTCACATCTGAGATTAAATTGTGTGTGAAAGCCTTCCTTCAAATGGCTTGTGGGGAACACAAAGTTTCTTTTATGTTGCAAACCCCACTCCATATATATATATGGGTAGGTACTAGTTCCAACTCTGTTTTACAGTGAAAAATGCAGGAAAATCAAACCGGCACAAGGAAACAGACTGAGAAACCAGACTAAAACTTTCAACTGCAAACATTTCCCCTTGTGCTAGATGAACGAACGTCTCTACACATGCTCAGTTCTGAGAGTTAATTGTGTGTGAAAGCCGTCCTTCACCTAGCTAGTTGGGAACACAAAGTATGTTTTCATTTGCAAAATCCACTCCAAATATATATATGGGGAGGTACTAGCTACTAATCTGTTTTACAATGAAAACTGCAGGAACTTCAAACCAGCACTAGGAAAGAGACTGAGAAATCAGAGTAAAAGTTTCTCCTGCAACCTGTTCCATTTGTGCTAGATGAACGAACATCTCTCCACATGCTCAGTACTGAGATATATGTGTGTGTGAAAGCCGTCCTTCAAATTGCTTGTTGGGAACACAAAGTCTCTTTTCAGTTGCAAAAATCACTCCATACATATATAATGGGGGGTACTAGAACCAACTCGGGTTTACAGTGAAAATTGCAGAAAATACTAACCTGCACTAAGAAACAGACTGAGAATCAAGAGAAAATGTTACTCCTGCCACCCGTTACTTTTGTGCTAGATGAACGAACGTCTCTCCACATGCTCAGTTCTGAGAGATTAATTGTGTGGAAGCCGTCCTTCACCAAGCTTGTTGGGAACCCAAAGATTCTTTTCATTTGCAAACTCCACTCCATACATATATATGGGGAGGTACAAGCTCCAACTCGTGTTTAGAGTGAAAACTGCAGGAAATTCAAACCGGCACTTGGATACAAACTGAGAAACCCGAGTAAAAGTTTCCCTGAATACCGTTCCCTTTGTTCTAGATGAACGAACATCACTCTACATGTTCAGTTCTTAGAGATAATTATGTGTGAAACCCGTCCTTCACATAGCCTGTTGGTAACACAAAGTTCCTTTTCACTTGCAAACTCCAATCCATAAATATATATGGGAAGGTACAAGCTCCAACTCTGTTTTACAGTGATAATTGCTGGAACATCAAACCGGCCATAGGAAAGAGACTGAGAAAAAATAGTAATAGTTTCTCCTGCAACCCGTTCCATTTGTGCTAGATGAACGAACGTCTATCCACAAGCTAATTTCTGAGAGATAAGTGTGTGTGGAAGTCTTCCATCACCTAGCTTGTTGGGAACAGAAACTGTATTTTTAGTTGAAAACTTCACTCCATACATATATATGGGAAGGTACTAGCTCAAATTCTGTTTTTCAGTGAAACTGCATGAACTTCAAACCGGCACTAGGAAACAGACTGAGAAACCAGAGTAAAAGTTTTTTCGGCATACCGTTCCCTTTTTGCTAGATGAACGAACTTCTATCCACATGCTCATTTCTAAGAGATAAGTGTGTGTGAAAGCCGTCATTCACCTAGATTGTTGGGAACACAGAGTTAATTTTCAGTTGCAAACTGCACCCCAAATATTTATATGGGAATGTACTAACTCCAAATCAGTTTTATGGTGAAATCTGTAGCAAATTCAAACCAGCACTAGGAAACAAATTGAGAAACAAGAGTAAAATTTTCTCCTGCAAGCCTTTCCCTTTGTGCTTGATGAACGAAATACTCTCCACATGCTCAGATCTGAGAGATAATGTGTGTGAAAACTGTCCTTCACCTAGCTTGTTGGGAAAACAAAGTTTCTTTTCAGTTGCAAATTAAACTCCATAAATATTTTATGGGGATTTACCAGCTCTAAAACTATATTACAGTGAAAACTGCATTAACACCCTAACGGTACAAGGAGAAATACTGAGAAACCAGGAAATAGTTTCCCTGCAATCCTTTCACTTTTTGCTAGATGAACGAACGTCTCTCCACATGATCTGTACTGAGAGATAAGTGTGTGTGAAAGCCGTCCTTCACCTAGCTTTTTGGGAACACAAAGATTCTTTTCAGTTACTAACTACACTCCATTCATATTATATGGGGAGGTATAAGCTCCAACTCGGTTTTACAGTGAAAACTGCAGGAACATCAAACCGGCACTAGGAAATACACTGAGAAACAAGGGTAAAAGTTTCCCCTGAAACCCGTTCGCATTGTGCTAGGTGAACGAACGTCAATCCACATGCTCCGTTCTGAGAGATATGTGTGTGTGATAGCCTTCCGTCACTTTGAATGTTGGGAACAGAAAATGTCTTTTAGTTGCAAACTCCCCTCCATACATATATATATGGAAGTAATAGCTCCAATTCGGTTTTTAGTGAAAATTGTAGGAACTTCAAATCGGCACTAGGGAAAAGACTGAGAAATCAGAGTAAAAGTTTCTTCTGCATACAGTTCCCTTTGTGCTAGATGAACGAACTTCTCTCCACATGCTCAGTACTGAGATATATGTGTGTGTGAAAGCCGTCCTTCACCTAGCTAGTTGGGAACACAAAGTTTGTTTTCATTTGCAAATTCCACTCCATATATGTATATGGGGAGGTACTAGCTACTAATCTGTTTTACAGGGAAAACTGCAGGAACTTCAAACCGGCACTAGGAAAGAGACTGAGAAACCAGCGTAAAAGTTTCTTCTGCAAACATTTCACATTGTGCTACATGAACGAGCGTCTCTATAAATGCTCAGTTCTGAGGGATAAGTGTGGGTGAAAGCCGTTTTTCACATAGATTGTTGAGAACACAAAGTTCCTTTTCAGTTGCAAACCCCACTCCATACATATATATGGGGAATTTCAAGCTCAAACTCGGTTTAAAATTTGAAACTTCAGGAAATTCAAACCGGCACTTGGAAACAGACTGAGAAAAATGAGAAAACGTTTCTCCTGCAACCCGTTCTTTTTGTGTTGGATGAACGATCTTCTCTCCACATGCTCAGGTCTCAGAGATAATTGTCTGTGAAAGCCGTCCTTCATCTAGCTTGTTGGGAACACAAAGTTTCTTTTCTGTTGCAAAATCCACTCCATACATATATATGGGTAGGTAATAGTTCCAACTCAGATTTACAGTGAAAACTGCAGGAAGTTCTAAACGGCACTAGGAAACAGACTGAGAAACCGGAATAAAAGTTTCCCCTGCAACACTTTCCCTTTGTGCTAGATGAAATAACGTCTCTCCACATGCTCATATCTGAGAGATAAATTTGTGTGAAAGCCGTCCTTCACCTAGTATGTTGGGAACACAAAGTTTCTTTTCATTTGCAAACTCCACATCATACATATATATGGGGAGGTACTAGATCCAACTCGGTTTTACAGTGAAAACTGCAGGAACTTCAAACCGGCACTAGGAAACAGACTGAGAAACCAGAGTAAAAGTTTCTCCTGCAACCCGTACCCTATGTGCTAGATGAACGAACGTATCTCCACATGCTCTGTTCTGAGAGATAAGTGTGTGTGAAAGCCGTCCTTCAACTTGCTTGTTGGGAACACAAAGTCTCTTTTCAGTTGCAAACACCACTCCATATATATATATATTGGGGGGTACTAGAAACAACTCGGCTTTACAGTGAAAACAGCAGAAAATACTAACCTGCTCTAAGAAACAGACTGAGAATCAAGAGAAACTGTTTTCTCCTGCCACCCGTTACTTTTGTGCTAGATGAACGAACATCTCTCCACATGCTCCATTCTGAGAGATATGTGTGTGTGAAAGCCGTCCTTCACGTAGCTTGTTGGGAACACAAAGTTTCTTTTCTCTTGCAAACACCACTCCATACATATATATGGGGAGGTTCAAGCTCCAACTCGGATTTACAGTGAAAACTGCAGGAAATTCTAACCGGCACTAAGAAACAGACTGAGGAACCGGAGTAAAAGTTTCTCCTACAACCCGTTCACTTTCTGCTTGATGAACGAAATTCTCTCCACATTCTCAGTTCTGAGAGATTAATTTGTGTGGAAGCCATCCTTCACTAAGCTTGTTGGGAACACAAAGTTTTTTTCATTTACATACTCCACTCCATACATATATATGGGTAGGTAATAGTTCCAACTCAGATTTACAGTGAAAACTGCAGGAAGTTCTAAACGGCACTAGGAAACAGACTGAGAAACCGGAATACAAGTTTCCCCTGCAACACTTTCCCTTTGTGCTAGATGAAAGAACGTCTCTCCACATGCTCTTTTCTGAGAGATATGTGTGTGTGAAAGGCGTTTTCACCTAGCTTGTAGGGAACACAAAGTTCCTTTCCTGTTGCAATCTCCACTCCATACATATTTATGGGGAGGTACTAGCTCCAAATCTGTTTTACAGTGATAACTGCAGGAACTTCAACCCGGCACTAGGAAACAGACTGAGAAACCATGGTAAAAGTTTCCCCTGCAACCAGTTCCCTTTGTGCTAGATGAAAGAACGTCTCTCCACATGCTCATTTCTGAGAGATAAGTGTGTGTGAAAGCCGTCCTTCATATAGCTTGTTGGGAACACAAAGTTTTTTTTCATTTGCAAACCCCAATTAATACATATCTATTTGGAGGTACGAGCTCCAACTACGTTTTACAGTGAAAACTGCAGGAATTTCAAACCTGCACTAGGAAACAGACTGAGAATCCAGATTAAATATTTCACCTGCAAACCGTTCCTTTTGGGCTAGATGAAGGAACGTCTCTACACATGCTCAGTTCTGAGAGATAAATGTGTTTGGAAGCCATATTTCACCTAGCTTGTTGTTAACACAAAGTTTATTTTCTGTTGTTAAATCCAATCCATACATATATATGGATAGGTACTAGCTCCAAATATGTTTTACAGTGAAAACTGCAGGAACATCAAACCGGCATTAGGAAAAAGACTGAGAAAACAGAGTAAAAGTTTCTCCTGCAAACCGTTCCCTTTTTGCCAGATGAACGAACGTCTCTCCACTTGCTCCGTTGTCAGAGATAAGTGTGTGTGAAAGCCGTCCTTCACCGAACTTGTTAGGAACACATAGTTCCTTTTCGGTTGAAAACTCCACTTCTTACATATATATGGGTAGGTACTAGCTCCAACTCGGTTTTACAGTAAAAACTGCAGGAACTTCAATCAGGCACTAGGAAACAGACTGAGAAACGAGAGTAAAAATTTCCCATGCAAACCGTTCCCTTTGGGCTAGATGAACGAACTTCTCTCCACATGCTCAGTTCTGAGATGTATGTGTGTGTGTGAGGCGTATTTCACCTAGCTTCTTGGGAACACAATTTTCTTTTCAGTTGCAAACTGCACTCCATACATATATATGGGGATGTACTAATCCAATTCGGTTTTAAAGTGAAAACTGCAGGAACTACAACCCGGCACTAGGAAACAGTGTGAGAATCCAGAGTAAAAGTTTCGTCTGCAACCCGTTTCCTAAGTGCTAGTTGAATGAACGTCTCTCCACATGCTCAGTTCTGAGAGAAAACTGGGTTTGAAAGCCGTCCTTCAACTAGCTTGTTGGGAATATCAAGTTTCTTTTCAGGTGCATCTACACTCCGTACATATATATGGGAAAGTACTAGATCCAACGCGGTTTTACAGTGAAAACTGCAAGAACTTCAAACAGGCACTAGGAAACAGACTGAGAAACCAGAGTCAAAGTTTGCCTGAAACCCATTCCCTTTGTGCTTGATGAACGAAAGTCTCTCCACATGCTCAGTTCTGAGAGATAAGTGTGTGTGAAAGCCGTACTTCACCTAGCTTGTTGGGAACACAAAGTTTCTTTTCAGATGCAAACTACACTCCATACATATATATGGGGAGGTACAAGTTCCAACTCGTGTTTAGAGTGAAAACTGCAAGAAATTCAAACCGGCACTAGGATACAGACTGAGAAACCCGAGTAAAAATTTCCCTGCAAACCGTTCCCTTTGTTCTAGATGAACGAACGTCACTCTACATGTTCAGTTCTTAGAGATAATTATGTGTGAAACCCGTCCTTCATAAAGCCTGTTGGTAACACAAATTTCCTTTTCACTTGCAAACTCCAATCCATAAATATATATGGGAAGGTACAAGCTCCAACTCTGTTTTACAGTGATAATTGCTGGAACATCAAACCGGCCATAGGAAAGAGACTGAGAAAAAATAGTAATAGTTTCTCCTGCAACCCGTTCCATTTGTGCTAGATGAACGAACGTCTATACACAAGCTAATTTCTGAGAGATAAATGTGTGTGAAAGCCTTCCATCACCTAGCTTGTTGGGAACAGAAACTGTATTTTTAGTTGAAAACTTCACTCCATACATATATATTGGAAGGTACTAGCTCAAATTCTGTTTTTCAATGAAAACTGCATGAACTTCAAACCGGCACTAGGAAA
Source organism: Camelus ferus (assembly GCF_009834535.1). NCBI lineage: Eukaryota > Metazoa > Chordata > Mammalia > Artiodactyla > Camelidae > Camelus > Camelus ferus. The sequence continues at coordinate 65,717,392 of NC_045707.1, read as the reverse complement.
CAGACTGAGAAACCAGAGTAAAAGTTTTTTCGGCATACCGTTCCTTTGTGCTAGATGAACGAACTTCTATCCACATGCTCATTTCTAAGAGATAAGTGTGTGTGAAAGCCGTCATTCACCTAGATTGTTGGGAACACAGAGTTAATTTTCAGTTGCAAACTGCACCCCAAATATTTATATGGGAATATACTAAATCCAAATCAGTTTTACGGTGAAATCTGTAGCAAATTCAAACCAGCACCAGGAAACCAATTGAGAAACAAGAGTAAAATTTTCTCCTGCAAACTATTCCCTTTGTGCTTGATGAACGAAATACTCTTCACATGCTCAGTTCTGAGAGATAATGTGTGTGAAAGCTGTCCTTCACCTAGCTTGTTGGGAAAACAAAGTATCTTTTCAGTTGCAAACTAAACTCCATAAATATTTTATGGGGATTTACCAGCTCTAAAACTATATTACAGTGAAAACTGCATTAACATCCTAACGGTACATGGAGAAATTCTGAGAAACCAGGAAATAGTTTCCCTGCAATCCTTTCACTTTTTGCTAGATGAACGAACGTCTCTCCACATGATCTGTACTGAGAGATAAGTGTGTGTGAAAGCCGTCCTTCACCTACCTTTTTGGGAACACAAAGATTCTTTTCAGTTACTAACTACACTCCATTCATATTATATGGGGAGGTATAAGCTCCAACTCCGTTTTACAGTGAAAACTGCAGGAACATCAAACCGGCACTAGGAAATACACTGAGAAACAAGGGTAAAAGTTTCCCCTGAAACCCGTTCGCATTGTGCTAGGTGAACGAACGTCAATCCACATGCTCCGTTCTGAGAGATATGTGTGTGTGATAGCCTTCCGTCACTTTGAATGTTGGGAACAGAAAATGTCTTTTTAGTTGCAAACTCCCCTCCATAAATATATATATGGAAGTACTAGCTCCAATTCGGTTTTTTAGTGAAAATTGTAGGAACTTCAAATCGGCACTAGGGAAAAGACTGAGAAATCAGAGTAAAAGTTTCTTCTGCATACCGTTCCCTTTGTGCTAGATGAACGAACTTCTATCCACAAGCTAATTTCTGAGAGATAAATGTGTGTGAATGCATTCCATTACCTAGCTTGTTGAGAAAGGAAAGTGTATTTTTAGTTGCAAACTTCAGTCCATACATATATATGGGGAGGTGATAGCTCCAATTCGATTTTTCAGTGAAAACTGCATGGTCTTCAAACCGGCAATAGGAAACAGCGTGAGAAAACAGAGTAAAAGTTTCTTCTGCATACCGTTCCCTTGGTGCTAGATGAATGAAAGTCTATCCACATGCTTATTTCTAAGAGATAAGTGTGTGTGAAAGCCGTCTTTGACCTAGATATTTGGGAACACAGAGTTACGTTTCAGTTGCAAACTACACTCCAAATATTTATATGGGGATGTATTAGCTCCAAATCAGTTTTACAGTGAAATCTGTAGGAAATTCAAACCAGCACTAGGAAACCAATTGAGAAACAAGGGTAAGATTTTCTCCTGCAAGCCTTTCCCTTTGTGCTTGATGAACGAAATACTCTTCACATGCTCAGTTCTGAGAGATAAGGGTGTGTGAAAGCTGTCCTTCAAATAGCTTGTTGCGAAAACAAAGTTTATTTTCAGTTGTAAACTAATCTCCATAAATATTTTATGGGGATATACCAGCTCTAAAATATTTTACAGTGAAAACTGAATTAACTTCCTAACGGTACTAGGAGAAAGACTGAGAGACCAGGAAATAGTTTCTCCTGCATTCCTTTCCCTTTGTGCTAGATGAACGAACGTCTCTCCACATGATCTGTTCTGAGAGATAAGTGTGTGTGAAAGCCGTCCTTCACCTAGCTTTTTATGAACACAGAGATTCTTTTCAGTTACTAAATACACTCCATTCATATTATATGGGGAGGTATTATCTCCAACTCGGTTTTACAGTGAAAACTGCGGGGAATTCAAAACGTCACTAGGAAATAGACTGAGAAACCAGGGTAAAAGTTTCCCCTGTAACCCGTTCTCATTGTGCTAGATGAATGACCGTCACTCCAAATGATTTCTTCTGTGAGATACTTGAGTGTGAATGCCGCTCTTCACCTAGATTTTAGGGAACACTGAGTTCCTTTTCAGTTACAATCTATAATCCATATATATTTATGGGTGGTGACTAGCTCCAAGTCTGATTTACAGTGAAAACTGCAGGAAAATCAAAACGGAACTAGAAAACAGACTGAGAAACCAGAGTAAAATTTTCTTCTGCAACACGTTCCTTTGTGCTTGATGAATGAAATTCTCTCCACATGCTCACTTCTGAGATATAAGTGTGTGAGGAAGCCGTCATTCAATAAGCTTGTTTTGAAAACAAACTTTTTTAAGTTGTAAACTAAAATCCATACATATTATATGGGTTGGGAATAACTCCAATTCGTTTATACAGTGAAAACTGCAGGAACTTCAAACCGGCACTAGGAAACAGTTGAGAAACCAGAATAAACGTTTCTCCTGAAACCCGTTCCATTTTGCTAGATGAACGACCGCCTCTCCACATGTTCACTTACAAAAGAAAATTGTGTGTGAAAGCCTTCCTTCACCTAGCTTCTAGGGAAAACAAAGATTCTTTTCAGTTGCAAACTACACTTCAAACATATATATGGGTAGGTACTAGCTCCAATTCTGTTTTTCAGTGAAAACTGCAGGAACTTCAAATCGGCACAAGGAAACAGACTGAGAAACCAGAGTAAAAGTTTATTCTACATACCGTTCCCTTTGTGCTAGATGAAAGATCATCTATCCACATGCTCATTTCTGAGAGATAATTGTGTGTAAAGCCGTCATTCATCTAGATTGTTGGGAACACAGAGTTTCTTTTCAGTTGCAAACTACACTCCAAAAATATATATATGAGGATGTACTAGCTCCAAATCTGTTTTACAGCTAAATCAGCAGGAATTTCAAACCAGCACTAGGAAACAAACTGAGATACCAGAGTAAAAGTTTCTCCTGCAACACGTTATCTTTGTGGTAGATGAACGAACGTCTCTCCACATGCTAATTTCTGAGAGGTAAGTGTGTGTGAAAGCAGTACATCAACTAGATTGTTGGGAACACAGAGTTTATTTTCAGAAGCAAAAAACATTCCATACATATATATGGGTATGTACTAGCTCCCAATCAATTTTACAGTGAAACCTGCAAGAACTTCAAACAGGCACTAGGAAACACACTGAGAACCCAGAGTAAAAATTACTACTGATACCCGTTCCATTTCTTCTACATGAAGGAACGTCGCTCCACATGCTCAGTTCTGAGAGATAAGTGCGTGTGAAAGCCGTCCTTCACCTAGCTTGTTGGGAACACAGAGATTCTTTTCATTTGCAAAATACACTCCATAAATATATATATTGAGGTACTAGCTCAAAATCTTTTTTACAGTGAAAACTGCAGAAAATTCAAACCGGCATTAGGAAACAGACTCAGAAACCACAGGAAAAGTTTCCCCTGCAACCATTTCTCTTTGAGGTAGATGCACGAAATTCTTTCCACATGCAAATTTTTCAGAGATAAGTGTGTGTGGAAGCCGTCTTTAAACTAGCTTCTTGGGAACACAAAATTTCTTTTAAGTTGCAAACTACACTCCGTACATATATATGGGTAGGTACAAGCTCCAACTCAGATTTACAGTGAAAAATGCTGGAATTTCAAACCGGCACTAGGAAACAGACTGAGAAACCAGACTAAAAATTTCTCCTGCAACCCTTTCACTTTTTGCTAGATGAATGAACGTCTCCCCACATGCTCAGTTCTGAGAGATAATGTGTGTGAATGCTGTCCTTCACCTAGCTTGTTGGGAAAACAAAGTTTCTTTTCAGTTGCAAACTAAACTCCATAAATATTTTATGGGGATTTACCAGCTCTAAAACTATTTTACAGTGAAAACTGCATTATCATCCTAACGGCACAAGGAGAATTACTGAGAAACCAGGAAATAGTTTCTCCTGCAATCCTTTCGTTTTGTGCTGGATGAACGAACGTCACTCCACATGCTCATTTCTGAGAGATATATGTGTGTGATAGCCTTAAATCACCTAACTTGTTGGGAACAGAAAATGACTTTTTAGTTGAAAACTACACTCCATACATATATATGGGGCTGTACTAGCTCCAATTCGATTTTTCAGTGAAAACTGCAGGAAATTCAAATCGTCACTTGGAAACAGACTGAGAAACCGGTGAAAAGTTTCATCTGAATACCGTTCCATTTGTGCTAGATGAACGAACGTCTATACACAAGCTAATTTCTGAGAGATAAATGTGTGTGAAAGCCTTCCATCACCTAGATTTTTGGGAACAGAAAGTGTATTTTCAGTTGCAAACTACACTCCAAACATTTGTATGGGGATGTACTAGCTCCAAATCAGTTTTACAGTGAAATCTGTAGGAAATTCAAACCGGCACTAGGAAACCAATTAAGAAACAAGAGTAAAATTTTCTCCTGCAAGCCTTTCCTTTGTGCTTGATGAACGAAATAATCTCCACATGCTCAGTTCTGAGAGATATGTGTTTGTGAAAGCTGCCCTTCACCTTGCTTGTTGGGAAAACAAAGTTTCTTTTCAGTTACAAACTACACTCCATAAATATTTTATGGGGATTTTCCAGATCTAAAACTATTTTACAGTGAAAACTGCATTAACTTTCTAACGGTACAAGGAGAAAGACTGAGAAACCAGGAAATAATTTCCCCTGCAAACCTTTCCCTTTGTGCTAGATGAACGAAAGTCTCTCCACATGATCTGTTCTGAGAGATAATTGTGTGTGAAAGCCGTCCTTCACCTAGCTATTTATGAACACAGAGATTCTTTTCAGTTACTAACTACACTCCATTAATATTTTATGTGGAGGTATAAGCTCCAACTCGGTTTTACAGTGAAAACTGCAGGAACTTCAAACCGGCACTAGGAAATAGAAAGAGAAACCATGGTAAAAGTTTCCCCTGAAACCCGTTCGCATTGTGGTAGATGAACGAACGTCTCTCCAGATGATCTCTACTAAGAGATATGTGTTTGTGACAGCTGTCCTTCACCTAGCTGTTTGGGAACACAGAGTTTCTTTTCAGCTACAAACTACAATCCATAAATATTTTATGGGGATGTACTATCTCCAAATCTATTTTACAGTGAAAACTGCATTAACTTCAAACCGGCACTAGAAAAATTACCGAGAAACCAGAGAAAAAGATTCCCCTGCCACCCGTTCCCTTTGTGCTAGATGAACAAACGTCTCTCCACATGATCTGTTCTGAGAGATATGAGTGTGTGAAAGCCGTCCTTCACCTAGCATGTTGGGAACACAGAGTTTCTTTTCAGTTACAAACTACACTCCATATATACTATATGTGGAGGTACTAGCTCCAACTCGGTTTTACAGTGAACACTGCAGCAACTTCAAACCGGCACTAAGAAATACACTGAGAAACCAGGGAAAAATTTTCCCCTGAAACCCGTTCACATTGTGCTAGATGAACGAAAGTCTCTCCACGTTATCTCTTCTGAGAGATATGTGTGTGTGAAAGCCGTACTTCACTTATCTTTTTCGGAACACAGAGTTTCTTTTCAGTTACAAACTACACTCCATACATATTATATAGGGAGGTAATAGCTTCAAATCTTTTTTACAGTGAAAACTGCAGGAATTTCTAACCGGCACTAGGAAACAGACTGAGAAACCAGAGTAAAAGTTTCTAATGCAAACCGTTCCATTTGTGCTAGATGAACGAATGTCCCTCCAAATGCTCAATTCTGAGAGATAAGTGTGTGTGAACGCCGTCCTTCACCTAGCTTGTTGGGAACACAAAGTTTCTTTTCAGTTGCAAACTAATCTCCATAAATATTTTAAGGGGAGGTACTATCTCCAAATGTATTTTACAGTGAAAACTGCATTAACTTCAAACCGGCACTAGGAAAAATACTGAGAAACCAGAGTAAAAGTTTCCTCTGCAAACCGTTCCCATTGTGCTAGATGAACGAACGTCTATACACATGCTCAATTCTGAGGGATAAATGTGTGCAAAAGACGTCATTCACCTAGATTGTTGGGAACACAGAGTTTCTTTTCAGTTGCAAATTATACTCCAAACATATATATGGGGATGTACTAGCCCAAAATCGGTTTTACAGTGAAATCTGCAGGAAATTCAAACCGTCACTAGGAAACAGACTGAGAAACCAGAGTAAAAGTTTCTCCTGCAACCCATTCCCTTTGTGCTAGATGAAAAATTGTCTCTCCATATGCTCAATTCTGAGAGATAAGTGTGTTTGAAAGCTGTTCTTCACCTAGCTTGCTATGAACACAAATTTCTTTTCACTTGCAAACTACACTCCATACATATATATGGGTATGTACAAGCTGAAACTCAGTTTTACAGTGAAAAATGCAGGAACTTCAACCGGGCACTAGGAAACAGACTGAAAAACCAGAGTAATAGTTTCACTTGTAACCCTTTTTTTTGTTCTTGATGAACGAACTACTCTCCACAAGCTCTATTCAGAGAGATAAGTGTGTGTGTAAGCTGTACATCACCTAGCTTGTTGGGAAATCAAAGATTCTTTTCAGTTGCAAACTACACTCCATACATTTTATAAGGGGAGTGACAAGCTCCAACTCGGTTTTACAGTGAAAATTGCAGGAAATATAAACTGGAACTAAGAAACAGACAGAGAAACCAGAGAAAATGTTTCTCCTGCAAACCTTTCCCTTTGTGCTAGATGAACGAATGTCTATCCACATGCTCAGTTCTGAGAGATAGGTGTGAGTGAAAGCCGTCCTTCACCTTGCTTGTTGGGAACACAAAGATTCTTTTCACTTGCAAACTACACTCCATAAATACATATGGGGAGATACATGCTGCAACTCTGTTTTACAATGAAAACTGCAGGAAATTCAACCCGGATCTAGGAAACAGACTGAGAAACCAGAGTAAAATTTCTCCTGCAACGCGTTCCCTTTGTGCTTGATGAACGAAATACTCTCCCCATATTTAGTTCTGAGAGATAAGTGTGTGTGAAAGCCGTCCTTCACCTAGCTTGTTGGGAAAACAAAGTTTCTTTTCAGTTGCAATGCACGACCCGTATATATTTATTGGGGATGTACTAGTTCCAAATCGGTTTTACAGTGAATTCTGCAGGAACTTCAAACCGGCACTAGGAAACCAACTGTGAAACCAGAGCAAAATTTTCTCCTGCAAGCATTTACCTTTGTGCTGTATGAACGAAAGTCACTCCACATGCTCTGTTCTGGGGGATAAGTGTTTGTGAAAACCGTTGTTCACATAGCTCGTTTGGAACACATAGTTTCTTTTCAGTTACAAACTACATTCCATACATACATATGGGGAGGTACAAGCTGAAACTCGGTTTTACAGTGAAAACTACAGGAACATCAACCCGGCACTAGGAAACAGAATGAGAAACCAGAGTAAAAGGTTTTCCTGCAACGATTTTCCTTTTTGCTTAATCAACGTACTACTCTCCACATGCTCATTTCTGAGACATAAGTGTGTGTGAACGTTGTCCTTCACCTAGCTTGTTGGGAACACTGAGTTCCTTTTCAGTTGCAAAATACACTCCATACATATATATGGGGAGGAAATATCACCAACTCTATTTTACAGTGAAAACTACAGGAACCTCAACCCGGCACTAGGAAACAGACTGAGAAACCAGAGTAATAATTTCCACTGCAACCCGTTCCCATTGCACTAGATGAAAGATCGTCACCCCTCATGCTCTGTTCTGAGAGTTATGTGTGTGTGAAAGCCGTGCTTCATAGCTCGTTGGGAACACAGTTTTTCTTTTCAGTTGCAAACTACACTCCATAAATATATATGGGGATGTACAAGCTCCAACTCGGTTTTAGAGTGAAATCAGCAGGAAATTCAACCCGGCACTAGGAAACAGACTGAAAATCCAGAGTAAAATTTTCTCCTGCAAACCGTTCCATTTGTGCTGGAAAAACGATCGTCTCCCCAAATGTTCTGTTCTGAGAGATAAGTGTGTGTGAAAGCCGAACTTCAACTTGCTTGTTTGGAACACAAAGATTCTTTTCAGTTACAAACTACACTCCATGCATATATATGGGTAGGTACAAGCTCCAACGCGGTTTTACAGTGAACACTGCAGCAACTTCAAACCGACACTAGGAAATAGACTGAGAACCCAGGGCAAAATTTTCCCCTGAGAACCGTTCACATTGTGCTAGATGAACGAAAGTCTCTCCACGTGATCTCTTCTGAGAGATATGTGTGTGTGTAAGCCCTCCTTCACCTAGATTGTTAGGAACACAAAGTTTCATTTCACTTGCAAACTCCACTGCATAAATATATATGGGGAAGTACTAGCTCCAACTCGGTTTTACAGTGAAAACTGTAGGAAATTCAAACCGGCACTAGGAAACAGAATGAGGAACCGGAGAAAAGATTCTCCTGCAACCCGTTCCCTTTGTGCTAGATGAACGAAGGTCTCTAAACATGCTCAGTTCCGAGAGATAAGTGTGTGCAAATGGCAATCTTCACCAAGCTTGTTGGGAACACAAAGTTCCTTTCAGTTGTAAACGCCACTCCATACATATATATGGGGAGGTACAAGCTACAACTCGGTTTTACAGTGAAAACTGCAAGAAACTCAAACCGGCACTAGGAAACAGACTGAGAAACCAGAGTAAAAATTTCCTCTGCAAGTCTTTCCGTTTCTGCTAGATGAACGAACGTCTCTCCAAATTGTCAGTTCTGAGAGATAAGTGTGTGTGAAAGACGTACTTAACCTAGCTTATTGGGAACACAAAGTTTCTTTTCAGCTGCAAACTGCACTCCATACATATATATGTGAGGTACTATCTCCAACTCGGTTTCACAGTGAAAACTGTAGGAACTTCACACCGGCACTAGGAAACAGACTGAGAAACCAGAGTAAAAGTTTCTCCTGCAAACCGTTCCATTTGTGCTAGATGAACGAAGTTCTCTCCACATGCTCAGTTCTGAGACATAACTGTGTGAGAAAGCCGTCCTTCACCTAGCTTGTTGGGAACACAATATTTCTATGTAGTTGCAAATTCCACTCCATACATATATATGGGGATGTACTAGCTCCAACTCGGTTTTACAGTGAAAACTGCAGGAACTTCAAACCGGCACTAGGAAACAGACTGAGAAACCAGAGTAAAAGTTTCTCCTGCAACCCTTTCCCTTTGTGCTAGATGAACGAACGTCACTCCACATGCTCCGTTCTCAGAAATAAGTGTGTGTGAAAGCCGTACTTCACTTAGCTTGTTGGGAACACATAGGTACTTTTCAGTTGCAAACTCCACTCCATACATATATATGGTGTGGTACTAGTTCCAACAAGGTTTTACAGTGAAAACTGTCGGACTTTCAAACCGCGACTTGGAAACAGACTGAGAAACCGGGATAAAATTTCCCCTGCAAGTCGTTCAGTTTTTGCTAGATTAACAAACGTCTCTCCACATGCTCAGTTCTGAGAGATAATTGTGTGCGAAAGCCGTTCTTCAACTAGCTTGTTGGGAACACAACGCTTCTTTTCAGTTGCAAACTCCACTCCATACGTACTTATGGGTAGGTACAATCTCCAAATCGGGTTTACATGTAAACTGCAGGAAGTCAAACCGGCACTAGGAAACAGAATGAGAATATAAAGTAAAAATTTCTCCTGCATCCTGTTCCATTTGTGCTAGATAATCGAACATGTCTCCACATGCTCAGTTCTGAGAGATATGTGTGTGTGAAAGCCGTCTTTAACAAACTTGTTGGGAACACAAAGTTTCTTTTAAGTTGCAAACTACACTCCGTACATATATATGGGTAGGTACAAGCTCCAACTCAGATTTACAGTGAAAAATGCTGGAATTTCAAACCGGCACTAGGAAACAGACTGAGAAACCAGACTAAAAATTTCTCCTGCAACCCTTTCACTTTTTGCTAGATGAATGAACGTCTCCCCACATGCTCAGTTCTGAGAGATAATGTGTGTGAATGCTGTCCTTCACCTAGCTTGTTGGGAAAACAAAGTTTCTTTTCAGTTGCAAACTAAACTCCATAAATATTTTATGGGGATTTACCAGCTCTAAAACTATTTTACAGTGAAAACTGCATTATCATCCTAACGGCACAAGGAGAATTACTGAGAAACCAGGAAATAGTTTCTCCTGCAATCCTTTCGTTTTGTGCTGGATGAACGAACGTCACTCCACATGCTCATTTCTGAGAGATATATGTGTGTGATAGCCTTAAATCACCTAACTTGTTGGGAACAGAAAATGACTTTTTAGTTGAAAACTACACTCCATACATATATATGGGGCTGTACTAGCTCCAATTCGATTTTTCAGTGAAAACTGCAGGAAATTCAAATCGTCACTTGGAAACAGACTGAGAAACCGGTGAAAAGTTTCATCTGAATACCGTTCCATTTGTGCTAGATGAACGAACGTCTATACACAAGCTAATTTCTGAGAGATAAATGTGTGTGAAAGCCTTCCATCACCTAGATTTTTGGGAACAGAAAGTGTATTTTCAGTTGCAAACTACACTCCAAACATTTGTATGGGGATGTACTAGCTCCAAATCAGTTTTACAGTGAAATCTGTAGGAAATTCAAACCGGCACTAGGAAACCAATTAAGAAACAAGAGTAAAATTTTCTCCTGCAAGCCTTTCCTTTGTGCTTGATGAACGAAATAATCTCCACATGCTCAGTTCTGAGAGATATGTGTTTGTGAAAGCTGCCCTTCACCTTGCTTGTTGGGAAAACAAAGTTTCTTTTCAGTTACAAACTACACTCCATAAATATTTTATGGGGATTTTCCAGATCTAAAACTATTTTACAGTGAAAACTGCATTAACTTTCTAACGGTACAAGGAGAAAGACTGAGAAACCAGGAAATAATTTCTCCTGCAAACCTTTCCCTTTGTGCTAGATGAACGAAAGTCTCTCCACATGATCTGTTCTGAGAGATAATTGTGTGTGAAAGCCGTCCTTCACCTAGCTATTTATGAACACAGAGATTCTTTTCAGTTACTAACTACACTCCATTAATATTTTATGTGGAGGTATAAGCTCCAACTCGGTTTTACAGTGAAAACTGCAGGAACTTCAAACCGGCACTAGGAAATAGAAAGAGAAACCATGGTAAAAGTTTCCCCTGAAACCCGTTCGCATTGTGGTAGATGAACGAACGTCTCTCCAGATGATCTCTTCTAAGAGATATGTGTTTGTGACAGCTGTCCTTCACCTAGCTGTTTGGGAACACAGAGTTTCTTTTCAGATACAAACTACAATCCATAAATATTTTATGGGGATGTACTATCTCCAAATCTATTTTACAGTGAAAACTGCAGCAACTTCAAACCGGCACTAAGAAATAGACTGAGAAACCAGGGAAAAATTTTCCCCTGAGACCCGTTCACATTGTGGTAGATGAACGAAAGTCTCTCCACGTGATCTCTTCTGAGAGATATGTGTGTGTGAAAGCCGTACTTCACTTATCTTTTTCGGAACACAGATTTTCTTTTCAGTTACAAACTACACTCCATACATATTATATAGGGAGGTAATAGCTTCAAATCTTTTTTACAGTGAAAACTGCAGGAATTTCTAACCGGCACTAGGAAACAGACTGAGAAACCAGAGTAAAAGTTTCTAATGCAACCCGTTCCATTTGTGCTAGATGAACGAATGTCCCTCCAAATGCTCAATTCTGAGAGATAAGTGTGTGTGAACGCCGTCCTTCACCTAGCTTGTTGGGAACACAAAGTTCCTTTTCAGTTGCAAACTAATCTCCATAAATATTTTAAGGGGAGGTACTATCTCCAAATCTATTTTACAGTGAAAACTGCATTAACTTCAAACCGGCACTAGAAAAAATACTGAGAAACCAGAGTAAAAGTTTCCCCTGCCACCCGTTCCCTTTGTGCTAGATGAACAAACGTCTCTCCACATGATCTGTTCTGAGAGATATGAGTGTGTGAAAGCCGTCCTTCACCTAGCATGTTGGGAACACAGAGTTCCTTTTCAGTTACAAACTACACTCCATATATACTATATGTGGAGGTACTAGCTCCAACTCGGTTTTACAGTGAACACTGCAGCAACTTCAAACCGGCACTAGGAAACAGAATGAGGAACCGGAGAAAAGATTCTCCTGCAACCCGTTCCCTTTGTGCTAGATGAACGAAGGTCTCTAAACATGCTCAGTTCCGAGAGATAAGTGTGTGCAAATGGCAATCTTCACCAAGCTTGTTGGGAACACAAAGTTCCTTTCAGTTGTAAACGCCACTCCATACATATATATGGGGAGGTACAAGCTACAACTCGGTTTTACAGTGAAAACTGCAAGAAACTCAAACCGGCACTAGGAAACAGACTGAGAAACCAGAGTAAAAATTTCCTCTGCAAGTCTTTCCGTTTCTGCTAGATGAACGAACGTCTCTCCAAATTGTCAGTTCTGAGAGATAAGTGTGTGTGAAAGACGTACTTAACCTAGCTTATTGGGAACACAAAGTTTCTTTTCAGCTGCAAACTGCACTCCATACATATATATATGTGAGGTACTATCTCCAACTCGGTTTCACAGTGAAAACTGTAGGAACTTCACACCGGCACTAGGAAACAGACTGAGAAACCAGAGTAAAAGTTTCTCCTGCAAACCGTTCCATTTGTGCTAGATGAACGAAGTTCTCTCCACATGCTCAGTTCTGAGACATAACTGTGTGAGAAAGCCGTCCTTCACCTAGCTTGTTGGGAACACAATATTTCTATGTAGTTGCAAATTCCACTCCATACATATATATGGGGATGTACTAGCTCCAACTCGGTTTTACAGTGAAAACTGCAGGAACTTCAAACCGGCACTAGGAAACAGACTGAGAAACCAGAGTAAAAGTTTCTCCTGCAACCCTTTCCCTTTGTGCTAGATGAACGAACGTCACTCCACATGCTCCGTTCTCAGAAATAAGTGTGTGTGAAAGCCGTACTTCACTTAGCTTGTTGGGAACACATAGGTACTTTTCAGTTGCAAACTCCACTCCATACATATATATGGTGTGGTACTAGTTCCAACAAGGTTTTACAGTGAAAACTGTCGGACTTTCAAACCGCGACTTGGAAACAGACTGAGAAACCGGGATAAAATTTCCCCTGCAAGTCGTTCAGTTTTTGCTAGATTAACAAACGTCTCTCCACATGCTCAGTTCTGAGAGATAATTGTGTGCGAAAGCCGTTCTTCAACTAGCTTGTTGGGAACACAACGCTTCTTTTCAGTTGCAAACTCCACTCCATACGTACTTATGGGTAGGTACAATCTCCAAATCGGGTTTACATGTAAACTGCAGGAAGTCAAACCGGCACTAGGAAACAGAATGAGAATATAAAGTAAAAATTTCTCCTGCATCCTGTTCCATTTGTGCTAGATAATCGAACATGTCTCCACATGCTCAGTTCTGAGAGATATGTGTGTGTGAAAGCCGTCTTTAACAAACTTGTTGGGAACACAAAGTTTCTTTTAAGTTGCAAACTACACTCCGTACATATATATGGGTAGGTACAAGCTCCAACTCAGATTTACAGTGAAAAATGCTGGAATTTCAAACCGGCACTAGGAAACAGACTGAGAAACCAGACTAAAAATTTCTCCTGCAAACCCTTTCACTTTTTGCTAGATGAATGAACGTCTCCCCACATGCTCAGTTCTGAGAGATAATGTGTGTGAATGCTGTCCTTCACCTAGCTTGTTGGGAAAACAAAGTTTCTTTTCAGTTGCAAACTAAACTCCATAAATATTTTATGGGGATTTACCAGCTCTAAAACTATTTTACAGTGAAAACTGCATTATCATCCTAACGGCACAAGGAGAATTACTGAGAACCAGGAAATAGTTTCTCCTGCAATCCTTTCGTTTTGTGCTGGATGAACGAACGTCACTCCACATGCTCATTTCTGAGAGATATATGTGTGTGATAGCCTTAAATCACCTAACTTGTTGGGAACAGAAAATGACTTTTTAGTTGAAAACTACACTCCATACATATATATGGGGCTGTACTAGCTCCAATTCGATTTTTTCAGTGAAAACTGCAGGAAATTCAAATCGTCACTTGGAAACAGACTGAGAAACCGGTGAAAAGTTTCATCTGAATACCGTTCCATTTGTGCTAGATGAACGAACGTCTATACACAAGCTAATTTCTGAGAGATAAATGTGTGTGAAAGCCTTCCATCACCTAGATTTTTGGGAACAGAAAGTGTATTTTCAGTTGCAAACTACACTCCAAACATTTGTATGGGGATGTACTAGCTCCAAATCAGTTTTACAGTGAAATCTGTAGGAAATTCAAACCGGCACTAGGAAACCAATTAAGAAACAAGAGTAAAATTTTCTCCTGCAAGCCTTTCCTTTGTGCTTGATGAACGAAATAATCTCCACATGCTCAGTTCTGAGAGATATGTGTTTGTGAAAGCTGCCCTTCACCTTGCTTGTTGGGAAAACAAAGTTTCTTTTCAGTTACAAACTACACTCCATAAATATTTTATGGGGATTTTCCAGATCTAAAACTATTTACAGTGAAAACTGCATTAACTTTCTAACGGTACAAGGAGAAAGACTGAGAAACCAGGAAATAATTTCTCCTGCAAACCTTTCCCTTTGTGCTAGATGAACGAAAGTCTCTCCACATGATCTGTTCTGAGAGATAATTGTGTGTGAAAGCCGTCCTTCACCTAGCTATTTATGAACACAGAGATTCTTTTCAGTTACTAACTACACTCCATTAACATTTTATGTGGAGGTATAAGCTCCAACTCGGTTTTACAGTGAAAACTGCAGGAACTTCAAACCGGCACTAGGAAATAGAAAGAGAAACCATGGTAAAAGTTTCCCCTGAAACCCGTTCACATTGTGGTAGATGAACGAACGTCTCTCCAGATGATCTCTTCTAAGAGATATGTGTTTGTGACAGCTGTCCTTCACCTAGCTGTTTGGGAACACAGAGTTTCTTTTCAGATACAAACTACAATCCATAAATATTTTATGGGGATGTACTATCTCCAAATCTATTTTACAGTGAAAACTGCAGCAACTTCAAACCGGCACTAAGAAATAGACTGAGAAACCAGGGAAAAATTTTCCCCTGAAACCCGTTCACATTGTGGTAGATGAACGAAAGTCTCTCCACGTGATCTCTTCTGAGAGATATGTGTGTGTGAAAGCCGTACTTCACTTATCTTTTTCGGAACACAGATTTTCTTTTCAGTAACAAACTACACTCCATACATATTATATAGGGAGGTAATAGCTTCAAATCTTTTTAAAGTGAAAACTGCAGGAATTTCTAACCGGCACTAGGAAACAGACTGAGAAACCAGAGTAAAAGTTTCTAATGCAACCCGTTCCATTTGTGCTAGATGAACGAATGTCCCTCCAAATGCTCAATTCTGAGAGATAAGTGTGTGTGAACGCCGTCCTTCACCTAGCTTGTTGGGAACACAAAGTTCCTTTTCAGTTGCAAACTAATCTCCATAAATATTTTAAGGGGAGGTACTATCTCCAAATCTATTTTACAGTGAAAACTGCATTAACTTCAAACCGGCACTAGAAAAAATACTGAGAAATCAGAGTAAAAGATTCCCCTGCCACCCGTTCCCTTTTGCTAGATGAACAAACGTCTCTCCACATGATCTGTTCTGAGAGATATGAGTGTGTGAAAGCCGTCCTTCACCTAGCATGTTGGGAACACAGAGTTTCTTTTCAGTTACAAACTACACTCCATATATACTATATGTGGAGGTACTAGCTCCAACTCGGTTTTACAGTGAACACTGCAGCAACTTCAAACCGGCACTAAGAAATAGACTGAGAAACCACGGAAAAATTTTCCCCTGAAAACCGTTCACATTGTGCTAGATGAACGAAAGTCTCTCCACGTGATCTCTTCTGAGAGATATGTGTGTGTGAAAGCCGTACTTCACTTATCTTTTTCGGAACACAGAGATTCTTTTCATTACAAACTACACTCCATACATATTATATAGGGAGGTAATAGCTTCAAATCTTTTTTACAGTGAAAACTGCAGGAATTTCTAACTGGCACTAGGAAACAGACTGAGAAACCAGAGTAAAAGTTTCTAATGCAAACCGTTCCATTTGTGCTAGATGAACGAATGTCCCTCCAAATGCTCAATTCTGAGAGATAAGTGTGTGTGAACGCCGTCCTTCACCTAGCTTGTTGGGAACACAAAGTTTCTTTTCAGTTGCAAACTATTCTCCATAAATATTTTAAGGGGAGGTACTATCTCCAAATCTATTTTACAGTGAAAACTGCATTAACTTCAAACCGGCACTAGGAAAAATACTGAGAAACCAGAGTAAAAGTTTCCACTGCAAACCGTTCCCATTGTGCTAGATGAACGAACGTCTATACACATGCTCAATTCTGAGGCATAAATGTGTGCAAAAGACGTCATTCACCTAGATTGTTGGGAACACAGAGTTTCTTTTCAGTTGCAAATTATACTCCAAACATATATATGGGGATGTACTAGCCCAAAATCGGTTTTACAGTGAAATCTGCAGGAAATTCAAACCGTCACTAGGAAACAGACTGAGAAACCAGAGTAAAAGTTTCTCCTGCAACCCATTCCCTTTGTGCTAGATGAAAAATTGTCTCTCCATATGCTCAATTCTGAGAGATAAGTGTGTTTGAAAGCTGTTCTTCACCTAGCTTGCTATGAACACAAATTTCTTTTCACTTGCAAACTACACTCCATACATATATATGGGTATGTACAAGCTGAAACTCAGTTTTACAGTGAAAATGCAGGAACTTCAACCGGGCACTAGGAAACAGACTGAAAAAACCAGAGTAATAGTTTCACTTGTAACCCTTTTTTTTGTTCTTGATGAACGAACTACTCTCCACAAGCTCTATTCAGAGAGATAAGTGTGTGTGTAAGCTGTACATCACCTAGCTTGTTGGGAAATCAAAGATTCTTTTCAGTTGCAAACTACACTCCATACATTTTATAAGGGGAGTGACAAGCTCCAACTCGGTTTTACAGTGAAAATTGCAGGAAATATAAACTGGAACTAAGAAACAGACAGAGAAACCAGAGAAAATGTTTCTCCTGCAAACCTTTCCCTTTGTGCTAGATGAACGAATGTCTATCCACATGCTCAGTTCTGAGAGATAGGTGTGAGTGAAAGCCGTCCTTCACCTTGCTTGTTGGGAACACAAAGATTCTTTTCACTTGCAAACTACACTCCATAAATACATATGGGGAGATACATGCTGCAACTCTGTTTTACAATGAAAACTGCAGGAAATTCAACCCGGATCTAGGAAACAGACTGAGAAACCAGAGTAAAATTTCTCCTGCAACGCGTTCCCTTTGTGCTTGATGAACGAAATACTCTCCCCATATTTAGTTCTGAGAGATAAGTGTGTGTGAAAGCCGTCCTTCACCTAGCTTGTTGGGAAAACAAAGTTTCTTTTCAGTTGCAATGCACGACCCGTATATATTTATTGGGGATGTACTAGTTCCAAATCGGTTTTACAGTGAATTCTGCAGGAACTTCAAACCGGCACTAGGAAACCAACTGTGAAACCAGAGCAAAATTTTCTCCTGCAAGCATTTACCTTTGTGCTGTATGAACGAAAGTCACTCCACATGCTCTGTTCTGGGGGATAAGTGTTTGTGAAAACCGTTGTTCACATAGCTCGTTTGGAACACATAGTTTCTTTTCAGTTACAAACTACATTCCATACATACATATGGGGAGGTACAAGCTGAAACTCGGTTTTACAGTGAAAACTACAGGAACATCAACCC
The DNA here is from genome assembly GCF_009834535.1 of Camelus ferus. Lineage (NCBI taxonomy): Eukaryota > Metazoa > Chordata > Mammalia > Artiodactyla > Camelidae > Camelus > Camelus ferus. The sequence goes on along the minus strand of NC_045707.1, from coordinate 65,699,492 downwards.
GGCACTAGGAAACAGAATGAGAAACCAGAGTAAAAGGTTTTCCTGCAACGATTTTCCTTTTTGCTTAATCAACGTACTACTCTCCACATGCTCATTTCTGAGACATAAGTGTGTGTGAACGTTGTCCTTCACCTAGCTTGTTGGGAACACTGAGTTCCTTTTCAGTTGCAAAATACACTCCATACATATATATGGGGAGGAAATATCACCAACTCTATTTTACAGTGAAAACTACAGGAACCTCAACCCGGCACTAGGAAACAGACTGAGAAACCAGAGTAATAATTTCCACTGCAACCCGTTCCCATTGCACTAGATGAAAGATCGTCACCCCTCATGCTCTGTTCTGAGAGTTATGTGTGTGTGAAAGCCGTGCTTCATAGCTCGTTGGGAACACAGTTTTTCTTTTCAGTTGCAAACTACACTCCATAAATATATATGGGGATGTACAAGCTCCAACTCGGTTTTAGAGTGAAATCAGCAGGAAATTCAACCCGGCACTAGGAAACAGACTGAAAATCCAGAGTAAAATTTTCTCCTGCAAACCGTTCCATTTGTGCTGGAAAAACGATCGTCTCCCCAAATGTTCTGTTCTGAGAGATAAGTGTGTGTGAAAGCCGAACTTCAACTTGCTTGTTTGGAACACAAAGATTCTTTTCAGTTACAAACTACACTCCATGCATATATATGGGTAGGTACAAGCTCCAACGTGGTTTTACAGTGAACACTGCAGCAACTTCAAACCGACACTAGGAAATAGACTGAGAACCCAGGGCAAAATTTTCCCCCTGAGACCCGTTCACATTGTGCTAGATGAACGAAAGTCTCTCCACGTGATCTCTTCTGAGAGATATGTGTGTGTGTAAGCCCTCCTTCACCTAGATTGTTAGGAACACAAAGTTTCATTTCACTTGCAAACTCCACTGCATAAATATATATGGGGAAGTACTAGCTCCAACTCGGTTTTACAGTGAAAACTGTAGGAAATTCAAACCGGCACTAGGAAACAGAATGAGGAACCGGAGAAAAGATTCTCCTGCAACCCGTTCCCTTTGTGCTAGATGAACGAAGGTCTCTAAACATGCTCAGTTCCGAGAGATAAGTGTGTGCAAATGGCAATCTTCACCAAGCTTGTTGGGAACACAAAGTTCCTTTCAGTTGTAAACGCCACTCCATACATATATATGGGGAGGTACAAGCTACAACTCGGTTTACAGTGAAAACTGCAAGAAACTCAAACCGGCACTAGGAAACAGACTGAGAAACCAGAGTAAAAATTTCCTCTGCAAGTCTTTCCGTTTCTGCTAGATGAACGAACGTCTCTCCAAATTGTCAGTTCTGAGAGATAAGTGTGTGTGAAAGACGTACTTAACCTAGCTTATTGGGAACACAAAGTTTCTTTTCAGCTGCAAACTGCACTCCATACATATATATATGTGAGGGTACTATCTCCAACTCGGTTTCACAGTGAAAACTGTAGGAACTTCACACCGGCACTAGGAAACAGACTGAGAAACCAGAGTAAAAGTTTCTCCTGCAAACCGTTCCATTTGTGCTAGATGAACGAAGTTCTCTCCACATGCTCAGTTCTGAGACATAACTGTGTGAGAAAGCCGTCCTTCACCTAGCTTGTTGGGAACACAATATTTCTATGTAGTTGCAAATTCCACTCCATACATATATATGGGGATGTACTAGCTCCAACTCGGTTTTACAGTGAAAACTGCAGGAACTTCAAACCGGCACTAGGAAACAGACTGAGAAACCAGAGTAAAAGTTTCTCCTGCAACCCTTTCCCTTTGTGCTAGATGAACGAACGTCACTCCACATGCTCCGTTCTCAGAAATAAGTGTGTGTGAAAGCCGTACTTCACTTAGCTTGTTGGGAACACATAGGTACTTTTCAGTTGCAAACTCCACTCCATACATATATATGGTGTGGTACTAGTTCCAACAAGGTTTTACAGTGAAAACTGTCGGACTTTCAAACCGCGACTTGGAAACAGACTGAGAAACCGGGATAAAATTTCCCCTGCAAGTCGTTCAGTTTTTGCTAGATTAACAAACGTCTCTCCACATGCTCAGTTCTGAGAGATAATTGTGTGCGAAAGCCGTTCTTCAACTAGCTTGTTGGGAACACAACGCTTCTTTTCAGTTGCAAACTCCACTCCATACGTACTTATGGGTAGGTACAATCTCCAAATCGGGTTTACATGTAAACTGCAGGAAGTCAAACCGGCACTAGGAAACAGAATGAGAATATAAAGTAAAAATTTCTCCTGCATCCTGTTCCATTTGTGCTAGATAATCGAACATGTCTCCACATGCTCAGTTCTGAGAGATATGTGTGTGTGAAAGCCGTCTTTAACAAACTTGTTGGGAACACAAAGTTTCTTTTAAGTTGCAAACTACACTCCGTACATATATATGGGTAGGTACAAGCTCCAACTCAGATTTACAGTGAAAAATGCTGGAATTTCAAACCGGCACTAGGAAACAGACTGAGAAACCAGACTAAAAATTTCTCCTGCAACCCTTTCACTTTTTGCTAGATGAATGAACGTCTCCCCACATGCTCAGTTCTGAGAGATAATGTGTGTGAATGCTGTCCTTCACCTAGCTTGTTGGGAAAACAAAGTTTCTTTTCAGTTGCAAACTAAACTCCATAAATATTTTATGGGGATTTACCAGCTCTAAAACTATTTTACAGTGAAAACTGCATTATCATCCTAACGGCACAAGGAGAATTACTGAGAAACCAGGAAATAGTTTCTCCTGCAATCCTTTCGTTTTGTGCTGGATGAACGAACGTCACTCCACATGCTCATTTCTGAGAGATATATGTGTGTGATAGCCTTAAATCACCTAACTTGTTGGGAACAGAAAATGACTTTTTAGTTGAAAACTACACTCCATACATATATATGGGGCTGTACTAGCTCCAATTCGATTTTTCAGTGAAAACTGCAGGAAATTCAAATCGTCACTTGGAAACAGACTGAGAAACCGGTGAAAAGTTTCATCTGAATACCGTTCCATTTGTGCTAGATGAACGAACGTCTATACACAAGCTAATTTCTGAGAGATAAATGTGTGTGAAAGCCTTCCATCACCTAGATTTTTGGGAACAGAAAGTGTATTTTCAGTTGCAAACTACACTCCAAACATTTGTATGGGGATGTACTAGCTCCAAATCAGTTTTACAGTGAAATCTGTAGGAAATTCAAACCGGCACTAGGAAACCAATTAAGAAACAAGAGTAAAATTTTCTCCTGCAAGCCTTTCCTTTGTGCTTGATGAACGAAATAATCTCCACATGCTCAGTTCTGAGAGATATGTGTTTGTGAAAGCTGCCCTTCACCTTGCTTGTTGGGAAAACAAAGTTTCTTTTCAGTTACAAACTACACTCCATAAATATTTTATGGGGATTTTCCAGATCTAAAACTATTTTACAGTGAAAACTGCATTAACTTTCTAACGGTACAAGGAGAAAGACTGAGAAACCAGGAAATAATTTCTCCTGCAAACCTTTCCCTTTGTGCTAGATGAACGAAAGTCTCTCCACATGATCTGTTCTGAGAGATAATTGTGTGTGAAAGCCGTCCTTCACCTAGCTATTTATGAACACAGAGATTCTTTTCAGTTACTAACTACACTCCATTAACATTTTATGTGGAGGTATAAGCTCCAACTCGGTTTTACAGTGAAAACTGCAGGAACTTCAAACCGGCACTAGGAAATAGAAAGAGAAACCATGGTAAAAGTTTCCCCTGAAACCCGTTCACATTGTGGTAGATGAACGAACGTCTCTCCAGATGATCTCTTCTAAGAGATATGTGTTTGTGACAGCTGTCCTTCACCTAGCTGTTTGGGAACACAGAGTTTCTTTTCAGATACAAACTACAATCCATAAATATTTTATGGGGATGTACTATCTCCAAATCTATTTTACAGTGAAAACTGCAGCAACTTCAAACCGGCACTAAGAAATAGACTGAGAAACCAGGGAAAAATTTTCCCCTGAAACCCGTTCACATTGTGGTAGATGAACGAAAGTCTCTCCACGTGATCTCTTCTGAGAGATATGTGTGTGTGAAAGCCGTACTTCACTTATCTTTTTCGGAACACAGATTTTCTTTTCAGTAACAAACTACACTCCATACATATTATATAGGGAGGTAATAGCTTCAAATCTTTTTAAAGTGAAAACTGCAGGAATTTCTAACCGGCACTAGGAAACAGACTGAGAAACCAGAGTAAAAGTTTCTAATGCAAACCCGTTCCATTTGTGCTAGATGAACGAATGTCCCTCCAAATGCTCAATTCTGAGAGATAAGTGTGTGTGAACGCCGTCCTTCACCTAGCTTGTTGGGAACACAAAGTTCCTTTTCAGTTGCAAACTAATCTCCATAAATATTTTAAGGGGAGGTACTATCTCCAAATCTATTTTACAGTGAAAACTGCATTAACTTCAAACCGGCACTAGAAAAAATACTGAGAAATCAGAGTAAAAGATTCCCCTGCCACCCGTTCCCTTTTTGCTAGATGAACAAACGTCTCTCCACATGATCTGTTCTGAGAGATATGAGTGTGTGAAAGCCGTCCTTCACCTAGCATGTTGGGAACACAGAGTTTCTTTTCAGTTACAAACTACACTCCATATATACTATATGTGGAGGTACTAGCTCCAACTCGGTTTTACAGTGAACACTGCAGCAACTTCAAACCGGCACTAAGAAATAGACTGAGAAACCACGGAAAAATTTTCCCCTGAAAACCGTTCACATTGTGCTAGATGAACGAAAGTCTCTCCACGTGATCTCTTCTGAGAGATATGTGTGTGTGAAAGCCGTACTTCACTTATCTTTTTCGGAACACAGAGATTCTTTTCATTACAAACTACACTCCATACATATTATATAGGGAGGTAATAGCTTCAAATCTTTTTTACAGTGAAAACTGCAGGAATTTCTAACTGGCACTAGGAAACAGACTGAGAAACCAGAGTAAAAGTTTCTAATGCAAACCGTTCCATTTGTGCTAGATGAACGAATGTCCCTCCAAATGCTCAATTCTGAGAGATAAGTGTGTGTGAACGCCGTCCTTCACCTAGCTTGTTGGGAACACAAAGTTTCTTTTCAGTTGCAAACTATTCTCCATAAATATTTTAAGGGGAGGTACTATCTCCAAATCTATTTTACAGTGAAAACTGCATTAACTTCAAACCGGCACTAGGAAAAATACTGAGAAACCAGAGTAAAAGTTTCCACTGCAAACCGTTCCCATTGTGCTAGATGAACGAACGTCTATACACATGCTCAATTCTGAGGCATAAATGTGTGCAAAAGACGTCATTCACCTAGATTGTTGGGAACACAGAGTTTCTTTCAGTTGCAAATTATACTCCAAACATATATATGGGGATGTACTAGCCCAAAATCGGTTTTACAGTGAAATCTGCAGGAAATTCAAACCGTCACTAGGAAACAGACTGAGAAACCAGAGTAAAAGTTTCTCCTGCAACCCATTCCCTTTGTGCTAGATGAAAAATTGTCTCTCCATATGCTCAATTCTGAGAGATAAGTGTGTTTGAAAGCTGTTCTTCACCTAGCTTGCTATGAACACAAATTTCTTTTCACTTGCAAACTACACTCCATACATATATATGGGTATGTACAAGCTGAAACTCAGTTTTACAGTGAAAAATGCAGGAACTTCAACCGGGCACTAGGAAACAGACTGAAAAACCAGAGTAATAGTTTCACTTGTAACCCTTTTTTTTGTTCTTGATGAACGAACTACTCTCCACAAGCTCTATTCAGAGAGATAAGTGTGTGTGTAAGCTGTACATCACCTAGCTTGTTGGGAAATCAAAGATTCTTTTCAGTTGCAAACTACACTCCATACATTTTATAAGGGGAGTGACAAGCTCCAACTCGGTTTTACAGTGAAAATTGCAGGAAATATAAACTGGAACTAAGAAACAGACAGAGAAACCAGAGAAAATGTTTCTCCTGCAAACCTTTCCCTTTGTGCTAGATGAACGAATGTCTATCCACATGCTCAGTTCTGAGAGATAGGTGTGAGTGAAAGCCGTCCTTCACCTTGCTTGTTGGGAACACAAAGATTCTTTTCACTTGCAAACTACACTCCATAAATACATATGGGGAGATACATGCTGCAACTCTGTTTTACAATGAAAACTGCAGGAAATTCAACCCGGATCTAGGAAACAGACTGAGAAACCAGAGTAAAATTTCTCCTGCAACGCGTTCCCTTTGTGCTTGATGAACGAAATACTCTCCCCATATTTAGTTCTGAGAGATAAGTGTGTGTGAAAGCCGTCCTTCACCTAGCTTGTTGGGAAAACAAAGTTTCTTTTCAGTTGCAATGCACGACCCGTATATATTTATTGGGGATGTACTAGTTCCAAATCGGTTTTACAGTGAATTCTGCAGGAACTTCAAACCGGCACTAGGAAACCAACTGTGAAACCAGAGCAAAATTTTCTCCTGCAAGCATTTACCTTTGTGCTGTATGAACGAAAGTCACTCCACATGCTCTGTTCTGGGGGATAAGTGTTTGTGAAAACCGTTGTTCACATAGCTCGTTTGGAACACATAGTTTCTTTTCAGTTACAAACTACATTCCATACATACATATGGGGAGGTACAAGCTGAAACTCGGTTTTACAGTGAAAACTACAGGAACATCAACCCGGCACTAGGAAACAGAATGAGAAACCAGAGTAAAAGGTTTTCCTGCAACGATTTTCCTTTTTGCTTAATCAACGTACTACTCTCCACATGCTCATTTCTGAGACATAAGTGTGTGTGAACGTTGTCCTTCACCTAGCTTGTTGGGAACACTGAGTTCCTTTTCAGTTGCAAAATACACTCCATACATATATATGGGGAGGAAATATCACCAACTCTATTTTACAGTGAAAACTACAGGAACCTCAACCCGGCACTAGGAAACAGACTGAGAAACCAGAGTAATAATTTCCACTGCAACCCGTTCCCATTGCACTAGATGAAAGATCGTCACCCCTCATGCTCTGTTCTGAGAGTTATGTGTGTGTGAAAGCCGTGCTTCATAGCTCGTTGGGAACACAGTTTTTCTTTTCAGTTGCAAACTACACTCCATAAATATATATGGGGATGTACAAGCTCCAACTCGGTTTTAGAGTGAAATCAGCAGGAAATTCAACCCGGCACTAGGAAACAGACTGAAAATCCAGAGTAAAATTTTCTCCTGCAAACCGTTCCATTTGTGCTGGAAAAACGATCGTCTCCCCAAATGTTCTGTTCTGAGAGATAAGTGTGTGTGAAAGCCGAACTTCAACTTGCTTGTTTGGAACACAAAGATTCTTTTCAGTTACAAACTACACTCCATGCATATATATGGGTAGGTACAAGCTCCAACGTGGTTTTACAGTGAACACTGCAGCAACTTCAAACCGACACTAGGAAATAGACTGAGAACCCAGGGCAAAATTTTCCCCTGAGACCCGTTCACATTGTGCTAGATGAACGAAAGTCTCTCCACGTGATCTCTTCTGAGAGATATGTGTGTGTGTAAGCCCTCCTTCACCTAGATTGTTAGGAACACAAAGTTTCATTTCACTTGCAAACTCCACTGCATAAATATATATGGGGAAGTACTAGCTCCAACTCGGTTTTACAGTGAAAACTGTAGGAAATTCAAACCGGCACTAGGAAACAGAATGAGGAACCGGAGAAAAGATTCTCCTGCAACCCGTTCCCTTTGTGCTAGATGAACGAAGGTCTCTAAACATGCTCAGTTCCGAGAGATAAGTGTGTGCAAATGGCAATCTTCACCAAGCTTGTTGGGAACACAAAGTTCCTTTCAGTTGTAAACGCCACTCCATACATATATATGGGGAGGTACAAGCTACAACTCGGTTTTACAGTGAAAACTGCAAGAAACTCAAACCGGCACTAGGAAACAGACTGAGAAACCAGAGTAAAAATTTCCTCTGCAAGTCTTTCCGTTTCTGCTAGATGAACGAACGTCTCTCCAAATTGTCAGTTCTGAGAGATAAGTGTGTGTGAAAGACGTACTTAACCTAGCTTATTGGGAACACAAAGTTTCTTTTCAGCTGCAAACTGCACTCCATACATATATATATGTGAGGTACTATCTCCAACTCGGTTTCACAGTGAAAACTGTAGGAACTTCACACCGGCACTAGGAAACAGACTGAGAAACCAGAGTAAAAGTTTCTCCTGCAAACCGTTCCATTTGTGCTAGATGAACGAAGTTCTCTCCACATGCTCAGTTCTGAGACATAACTGTGTGAGAAAGCCGTCCTTCACCTAGCTTGTTGGGAACACAATATTTCTATGTAGTTGCAAATTCCACTCCATACATATATATGGGGATGTACTAGCTCCAACTCGGTTTTACAGTGAAAACTGCAGGAACTTCAAACCGGCACTAGGAAACAGACTGAGAAACCAGAGTAAAAGTTTCTCCTGCAACCCTTTCCCTTTGTGCTAGATGAACGAACGTCACTCCACATGCTCCGTTCTCAGAAATAAGTGTGTGTGAAAGCCGTACTTCACTTAGCTTGTTGGGAACACATAGGTACTTTTCAGTTGCAAACTCCACTCCATACATATATATGGTGTGGTACTAGTTCCAACAAGGTTTTACAGTGAAAACTGTCGGACTTTCAAACCGCGACTTGGAAACAGACTGAGAAACCGGGATAAAATTTCCCCTGCAAGTCGTTCAGTTTTTGCTAGATTAACAAACGTCTCTCCACATGCTCAGTTCTGAGAGATAATTGTGTGCGAAAGCCGTTCTTCAACTAGCTTGTTGGGAACACAACGCTTCTTTTCAGTTGCAAACTCCACTCCATACGTACTTATGGGTAGGTACAATCTCCAAATCGGGTTTACATGTAAACTGCAGGAAGTCAAACCGGCACTAGGAAACAGAATGAGAATATAAAGTAAAAATTTCTCCTGCATCCTGTTCCATTTGTGCTAGATAATCGAACATGTCTCCACATGCTCAGTTCTGAGAGATATGTGTGTGTGAAAGCCGTCTTTAACAAACTTGTTGGGAACACAAAGTTTCTTTTAAGTTGCAAACTACACTCCGTACATATATATGGGTAGGTACAAGCTCCAACTCAGATTTACAGTGAAAAATGCTGGAATTTCAAACCGGCACTAGGAAACAGACTGAGAAACCAGACTAAAAATTTCTCCTGCAACCCTTTCACTTTTTGCTAGATGAATGAACGTCTCCCCACATGCTCAGTTCTGAGAGATAATGTGTGTGAATGCTGTCCTTCACCTAGCTTGTTGGGAAAACAAAGTTTCTTTTCAGTTGCAAACTAAACTCCATAAATATTTTATGGGGATTTACCAGCTCTAAAACTATTTTACAGTGAAAACTGCATTATCATCCTAACGGCACAAGGAGAATTACTGAGAAACCAGGAAATAGTTTCTCCTGCAATCCTTTCGTTTTGTGCTGGATGAACGAACGTCACTCCACATGCTCATTTCTGAGAGATATATGTGTGTGATAGCCTTAAATCACCTAACTTGTTGGGAACAGAAAATGACTTTTTAGTTGAAAACTACACTCCATACATATATATGGGCTGTACTAGCTCCAATTCGATTTTTCAGTGAAAACTGCAGGAAATTCAAATCGTCACTTGGAAACAGACTGAGAAACCGGTGAAAAGTTTCATCTGAATACCGTTCCATTTGTGCTAGATGAACGAACGTCTATACACAAGCTAATTTCTGAGAGATAAATGTGTGTGAAAGCCTTCCATCACCTAGATTTTTGGGAACAGAAAGTGTATTTTCAGTTGCAAACTACACTCCAAACATTTGTATGGGGATGTACTAGCTCCAAATCAGTTTTACAGTGAAATCTGTAGGAAATTCAAACCGGCACTAGGAAACCAATTAAGAAACAAGAGTAAAATTTTCTCCTGCAAGCCTTTCCTTTGTGCTTGATGAACGAAATAATCTCCACATGCTCAGTTCTGAGAGATATGTGTTTGTGAAAGCTGCCCTTCACCTTGCTTGTTGGGAAAACAAAGTTTCTTTTCAGTTACAAACTACACTCCATAAATATTTTATGGGGATTTTCCAGATCTAAAACTATTTTACAGTGAAAACTGCATTAACTTTCTAACGGTACAAGGAGAAAGACTGAGAAACCAGGAAATAATTTCTCCTGCAAACCTTTCCCTTTGTGCTAGATGAACGAAAGTCTCTCCACATGATCTGTTCTGAGAGATAATTGTGTGTGAAAGCCGTCCTTCACCTAGCTATTTATGAACACAGAGATTCTTTTCAGTTACTAACTACACTCCATTAATATTTTATGTGGAGGTATAAGCTCCAACTCGGTTTTACAGTGAAAACTGCAGGAACTTCAAACCGGCACTAGGAAATAGAAAGAGAAACCATGGTAAAAGTTTCCCCTGAAACCCGTTCACATTGTGGTAGATGAACGAACGTCTCTCCAGATGATCTCTTCTAAGAGATATGTGTTTGTGACAGCTGTCCTTCACCTAGCTGTTTGGGAACACAGAGTTTCTTTTCAGATACAAACTACAATCCATAAATATTTTATGGGGATGTACTATCTCCAAATCTATTTTACAGTGAAAACTGCAGCAACTTCAAACCGGCACTAAGAAATAGACTGAGAAACCAGGGAAAAATTTTCCCCTGAAACCCGTTCACATTGTGGTAGATGAACGAAAGTCTCTCCACGTGATCTCTTCTGAGAGATATGTGTGTGTGAAAGCCGTACTTCACTTATCTTTTTCGGAACACAGATTTTCTTTTCAGTAACAAACTACACTCCATACATATTATATAGGGAGGTAATAGCTTCAAATCTTTTTAAAGTGAAAACTGCAGGAATTTCTAACCGGCACTAGGAAACAGACTGAGAAACCAGAGTAAAAGTTTCTAATGCAACCCGTTCCATTTGTGCTAGATGAACGAATGTCCCTCCAAATGCTCAATTCTGAGAGATAAGTGTGTGTGAACGCCGTCCTTCACCTAGCTTGTTGGGAACACAAAGTTCCTTTTCAGTTGCAAACTAATCTCCATAAATATTTTAAGGGGAGGTACTATCTCCAAATCTATTTTACAGTGAAAACTGCATTAACTTCAAACCGGCACTAGAAAAAATACTGAGAAACCAGAGTAAAAGATTCCCCTGCCACCCGTTCCCTTTGTGCTAGATGAACAAACGTCTCTCCACATGATCTGTTCTGAGAGATATGAGTGTGTGAAAGCCGTCCTTCACCTAGCATGTTGGGAACACAGAGTTTCTTTTCAGTTACAAACTACACTCCATATATACTATATGTGGAGGGTACTAGCTCCAACTCGGTTTTACAGTGAACACTGCAGCAACTTCAAACCGGCACTAGGAAACAGAATGAGGAACTGGAGAAAAGATTCTCCTGCAACCCGTTCCCTTTGTGCTAGATGAACGAAGGTCTCTAAACATGCTCAGTTCCGAGAGATAAGTGTGTGCAAATGGCAATCTTCACCAAGCTTGTTGGGAACACAAAGTTCCTTTCAGTTGTAAACGCCACTCCATACATATATATGGGGAGGTACAAGCTACAACTCGGTTTTACAGTGAAAACTGCAAGAAACTCAAACCGGCACTAGGAAACAGACTGAGAAACCAGAGTAAAAATTTCCTCTGCAAGTCTTTCCGTTTCTGCTAGATGAACGAACGTCTCTCCAAATTGTCAGTTCTGAGAGATAAGTGTGTGTGAAAGACGTACTTAACCTAGCTTATTGGGAACACAAAGTTTCTTTTCAGCTGCAAACTGCACTCCATACATATATATATGTGAGGTACTATCTCCAACTCGGTTTCACAGTGAAAACTGTAGGAACTTCACACCGGCACTAGGAAACAGACTGAGAAACCAGAGTAAAAAGTTTCTCCTGCAAACCGTTCCATTTGTGCTAGATGAACGAAGTTCTCTCCACATGCTCAGTTCTGAGACATAACTGTGTGAGAAAGCCGTCCTTCACCTAGCTTGTTGGGAACACAATATTTCTATGTAGTTGCAAATTCCACTCCATACATATATATGAGGATGTACTAGCTCCAACTCGGTTTTACAGTGAAAACTGCAGGAACTTCAAACCGGCACTAGGAAACAGACTGAGAAACCAGAGTAAAAGTTTCTCCTGCAACCCTTTCCCTTTGTGCTAGATGAACGAACGTCACTCCACATGCTCCGTTCTCAGAAATAAGTGTGTGTGAAAGCCGTACTTCACTTAGCTTGTTGGGAACACATAGGTACTTTTCAGTTGCAAACTCCACTCCATACATATATATGGTGTGGTACTAGTTCCAACAAGGTTTTACAGTGAAAACTGTCGGACTTTCAAACCGCGACTTGGAAACAGACTGAGAAACCGGGATAAAATTTCCCCTGCAAGTCGTTCAGTTTTTGCTAGATTAACAAACGTCTCTCCACATGCTCAGTTCTGAGAGATAATTGTGTGCGAAAGCCGTTCTTCAACTAGCTTGTTGGGAACACAACGCTTCTTTTCAGTTGCAAACTCCACTCCATACGTACTTATGGGTAGGTACAATCTCCAAATCGGGTTTACATGTAAACTGCAGGAAGTCAAACCGGCACTAGGAAACAGAATGAGAATATAAAGTAAAAATTTCTCCTGCATCCTGTTCCATTTGTGCTAGATAATCGAACATGTCTCCACATGCTCAGTTCTGAGAGATATGTGTGTGTGAAAGCCGTCTTTAACAAACTTGTTGGGAACACAAAGTTTCTTTTAAGTTGCAAACTACACTCCGTACATATATATGGGTAGGTACAAGCTCCAACTCAGATTTACAGTGAAAAATGCTGGAATTTCAAACCGGCACTAGGAAACAGACTGAGAAACCAGACTAAAAATTTCTCCTGCAACCCTTTCACTTTTTGCTAGATGAATGAACGTCTCCCCACATGCTCAGTTCTGAGAGATAATGTGTGTGAATGCTGTCCTTCACCTAGCTTGTTGGGAAAACAAAGTTTCTTTTCAGTTGCAAACTAAACTCCATAAATATTTTATGGGGATTTACCAGCTCTAAAACTATTTACAGTGAAAACTGCATTATCATCCTAACGGCACAAGGAGAATTACTGAGAAACCAGGAAATAGTTTCTCCTGCAATCCTTTCGTTTTGTGCTGGATGAACGAACGTCACTCCACATGCTCATTTCTGAGAGATATATGTGTGTGATAGCCTTAAATCACCTAACTTGTTGGGAACAGAAAATGACTTTTTAGTTGAAAACTACACTCCATACATATATATGGGGCTGTACTAGCTCCAATTCGATTTTTCAGTGAAAACTGCAGGAAATTCAAATCGTCACTTGGAAACAGACTGAGAAACCGGTGAAAAGTTTCATCTGAATACCGTTCCATTTGTGCTAGATGAACGAACGTCTATACACAAGCTAATTTCTGAGAGATAAATGTGTGTGAAAGCCTTCCATCACCTAGATTTTTGGGAACAGAAAGTGTATTTTCAGTTGCAAACTACACTCCAAACATTTGTATGGGGATGTACTAGCTCCAAATCAGTTTTACAGTGAAATCTGTAGGAAATTCAAACCGGCACTAGGAAACCAATTAAGAAACAAGAGTAAAATTTTCTCCTGCAAGCCTTTCCTTTGTGCTTGATGAACGAAATAATCTCCACATGCTCAGTTCTGAGAGATATGTGTTTGTGAAAGCTGCCCTTCACCTTGCTTGTTGGGAAAACAAAGTTTCTTTTCAGTTACAAACTACACTCCATAAATATTTTATGGGGATTTTCCAGATCTAAAACTATTTTACAGTGAAACTGCATTAACTTTCTAACGGTACAAGGAGAAAGACTGAGAAACCAGGAAATAATTTCTCCTGCAAACCTTTCCCTTTGTGCTAGATGAACGAAAGTCTCTCCACATGATCTGTTCTGAGAGATAATTGTGTGTGAAAGCCGTCCTTCACCTAGCTATTTATGAACACAGAGATTCTTTTCAGTTACTAACTACACTCCATTAATATTTTATGTGGAGGTATAAGCTCCAACTCGGTTTTACAGTGAAAACTGCAGGAACTTCAAACCGGCACTAGGAAATAGAAAGAGAAACCATGGTAAAAGTTTCCCCTGAAACCCGTTCGCATTGTGGTAGATGAACGAACGTCTCTCCAGATGATCTCTTCTAAGAGATATGTGTTTGTGACAGCTGTCCTTCACCTAGCTGTTTGGGAACACAGAGTTTCTTTTCAGATACAAACTACAATCCATAAATATTTTATGGGGATGTACTATCTCCAAATCTATTTTACAGTGAAAACTGCAGCAACTTCAAACCGGCACTAAGAAATAGACTGAGAAACCAGGGAAAATTTTCCCCTGAAACCCGTTCACATTGTGGTAGATGAACGAAAGTCTCTCCACGTGATCTCTTCTGAGAGATATGTGTGTGTGAAAGCCGTACTTCACTTATCTTTTTCGGAACACAGATTTCTTTTCAGTTACAAACTACACTCCATACATATTATATAGGGAGGTAATAGCTTCAAATCTTTTTTACAGTGAAAACTGCAGGAATTTCTAACCGGCACTAGGAAACAGACTGAGAAACCAGAGTAAAAGTTTCTAATGCAACCCGTTCCATTTGTGCTAGATGAACGAATGTCCCTCCAAATGCTCAATTCTGAGAGATAAGTGTGTGTGAACGCCGTCCTTCACCTAGCTTGTTGGGAACACAAAGTTCCTTTTCAGTTGCAAACTAATCTCCATAAATATTTTAAGGGGAGGTACTATCTCCAAATCTATTTTACAGTGAAAACTGCATTAACTTCAAACCGGCACTAGAAAAAATACTGAGAAACCAGAGTAAAAGATTCCCCTGCCACCCGTTCCCTTTGTGCTAGATGAACAAACGTCTCTCCACATGATCTGTTCTGAGAGATATGAGTGTGTGAAAGCCGTCCTTCACCTAGCATGTTGGGAACACAGAGTTTCTTTTCAGTTACAAACTACACTCCATATATACTATATGTGGAGGTACTAGCTCCAACTCGGTTTTACAGTGAACACTGCAGCAACTTCAAACCGGCACTAGGAAACAGAATGAGGAACCGGAGAAAAGATTCTCCTGCAACCCGTTCCCTTTGTGCTAGATGAACGAAGGTCTCTAAACATGCTCAGTTCCGAGAGATAAGTGTGTGCAAATGGCAATCTTCACCAAGCTTGTTGGGAACACAAAGTTCCTTTCAGTTGTAAACGCCACTCCATACATATATATGGGGAGGTACAAGCTACAACTCGGTTTTACAGTGAAAACTGCAAGAAACTCAAACCGGCACTAGGAAACAGACTGAGAAACCAGAGTAAAAATTTCCTCTGCAAGTCTTTCCGTTTCTGCTAGATGAACGAACGTCTCTCCAAATTGTCAGTTCTGAGAGATAAGTGTGTGTGAAAGACGTACTTAACCTAGCTTATTGGGAACACAAAGTTTCTTTTCAGCTGCAAACTGCACTCCATACATATATATATGTGAGGTACTATCTCCAACTCGGTTTCACAGTGAAAACTGTAGGAACTTCACACCGGCACTAGGAAACAGACTGAGAAACCAGAGTAAAAGTTTCTCCTGCAAACCGTTCCATTTGTGCTAGATGAACGAAGTTCTCTCCACATGCTCAGTTCTGAGACATAACTGTGTGAGAAAGCCGTCCTTCACCTAGCTTGTTGGGAACACAATATTTCTATGTAGTTGCAAATTCCACTCCATACATATATATGGGGATGTACTAGCTCCAACTCGGTTTTACAGTGAAAACTGCAGGAACTTCAAACCGGCACTAGGAAACAGACTGAGAAACCAGAGTAAAAGTTTCTCCTGCAACCCTTTCCCTTTGTGCTAGATGAACGAACGTCACTCCACATGCTCCGTTCTCAGAAATAAGTGTGTGTGAAAGCCGTACTTCACTTAGCTTGTTGGGAACACATAGGTACTTTTCAGTTGCAAACTCCACTCCATACATATATATGGTGTGGTACTAGTTCCAACAAGGTTTTACAGTGAAAACTGTCGGACTTTCAAACCGCGACTTGGAAACAGACTGAGAAACCGGGATAAAATTTCCCCTGCAAGTCGTTCAGTTTTTGCTAGATTAACAAACGTCTCTCCACATGCTCAGTTCTGAGAGATAATTGTGTGCGAAAGCCGTTCTTCAACTAGCTTGTTGGGAACACAACGCTTCTTTTCAGTTGCAAACTCCACTCCATACGTACTTATGGGTAGGTACAATCTCCAAATCGGGTTTACATGTAAACTGCAGGAAGTCAAACCGGCACTAGGAAACAGAATGAGAATATAAAGTAAAAATTTCTCCTGCATCCTGTTCCATTTGTGCTAGATAATCGAACATGTCTCCACATGCTCAGTTCTGAGAGATATGTGTGTGTGAAAGCCGTCTTTAACAAACTTGTTGGGAACACAAAGTTTCTTTTAAGTTGCAAACTACACTCCGTACATATATATGGGTAGGTACAAGCTCCAACTCAGATTTACAGTGAAAAATGCTGGAATTTCAAACCGGCACTAGGAAACAGACTGAGAAACCAGACTAAAAATTTCTCCTGCAACCCTTTCACTTTTTGCTAGATGAATGAACGTCTCCCCACATGCTCAGTTCTGAGAGATAATGTGTGTGAATGCTGTCCTTCACCTAGCTTGTTGGGAAAACAAAGTTTCTTTTCAGTTGCAAACTAAACTCCATAAATATTTTATGGGGATTTACCAGCTCTAAAACTATTTTACAGTGAAAACTGCATTATCATCCTAACGGCACAAGGAGAATTACTGAGAAACCAGGAAATAGTTTCTCCTGCAATCCTTTCGTTTTGTGCTGGATGAACGAACGTCACTCCACATGCTCATTTCTGAGAGATATATGTGTGTGATAGCCTTAAATCACCTAACTTGTTGGGAACAGAAAATGACTTTTTAGTTGAAAACTACACTCCATACATATATATGGGGCTGTACTAGCTCCAATTCGATTTTTCAGTGAAAACTGCAGGAAATTCAAATCGTCACTTGGAAACAGACTGAGAAACCGGTGAAAAGTTTCATCTGAATACCGTTCCATTTGTGCTAGATGAACGAACGTCTATACACAAGCTAATTTCTGAGAGATAAATGTGTGTGAAAGCCTTCCATCACCTAGATTTTTGGGAACAGAAAGTGTATTTTCAGTTGCAAACTACACTCCAAACATTTGTATGGGGATGTACTAGCTCCAAATCAGTTTTACAGTGAAATCTGTAGGAAATTCAAACCGGCACTAGGAAACCAATTAAGAAACAAGAGTAAAATTTTCTCCTGCAAGCCTTTCCTTTGTGCTTGATGAACGAAATAATCTCCACATGCTCAGTTTCTGAGAGATATGTGTTTGTGAAAGCTGCCCTTCACCTTGCTTGTTGGGAAAACAAAGTTTCTTTTCAGTTACAAACTACACTCCATAAATATTTATGGGGATTTTCCAGATCTAAAACTATTTTACAGTGAAACTGCATTAACTTTCTAACGGTACAAGGAGAAAGACTGAGAAACCAGGAAATAATTTCTCCTGCAAACCTTTCCCTTTGTGCTAGATGAACGAAAGTCTCTCCACATGATCTGTTCTGAGAGATAATTGTGTGTGAAAGCCGTCCTTCACCTAGCTATTTATGAACACAGAGATTCTTTTCAGTTACTAACTACACTCCATTAATATTTTATGTGGAGGTATAAGCTCCAACTCGGTTTTACAGTGAAAACTGCAGGAACTTCAAACCGGCACTAGGAAATAGAAAGAGAAACCATGGTAAAAGTTTCCCCTGAAACCCGTTCGCATTGTGGTAGATGAACGAACGTCTCTCCAGATGATCTCTTCTAAGAGATATGTGTTTGTGACAGCTGTCCTTCACCTAGCTGTTTGGGAACACAGAGTTTCTTTTCAGATACAAACTACAATCCATAAATATTTTATGGGGATGTACTATCTCCAAATCTATTTTACAGTGAAAACTGCAGCAACTTCAAACCGGCACTAAGAAATAGACTGAGAAACCAGGGAAAATTTTCCCCTGAACCCGTTCACATTGTGGTAGATGAACGAAAGTCTCTCCACGTGATCTCTTCTGAGAGATATGTGTGTGTGAAAGCCGTACTTCACTTATCTTTTTCGGAACACAGATTTTCTTTTCAGTAACAAACTACACTCCATACATATTATATAGGGAGGTAATAGCTTCAAATCTTTTAAAGTGAAAACTGCAGGAATTTCTAACCGGCACTAGGAAACAGACTGAGAAACCAGAGTAAAAGTTTCTAATGCAACCCGTTCCATTTGTGCTAGATGAACGAATGTCCCTCCAAATGCTCAATTCTGAGAGATAAGTGTGTGTGAACGCCGTCCTTCACCTAGCTTGTTGGGAACACAAAGTTCCTTTTCAGTTGCAAACTAATCTCCATAAATATTTTAAGGGGAGGTACTATCTCCAAATCTATTTACAGTGAAAACTGCATTAACTTCAAACCGGCACTAGAAAAAATACTGAGAAATCAGAGTAAAAGATTCCCCTGCCACCCGTTCCCTTTGTGCTAGATGAACAAACGTCTCTCCACATGATCTGTTCTGAGAGATATGAGTGTTGTGAAAGCCGTCCTTCACCTAGCATGTTGGGAACACAGAGTTTCTTTTCAGTTACAAAACTACACTCCATATATACTATATGTGGAGGTACTAGCTCCAACTCGGTTTTACAGTGAACACTGCAGCAACTTCAAACCGGCACTAAGAAATAGACTGAGAAACCAGAGTAAAAGTTTCCACTGCAAACCGTTCCCATTGTGCTAGATGAACGAACGTCTATACACATGCTCAATTCTGAGGGATAAATGTGTGCAAAAGACGTCATTCACCTAGATTGTTGGGAACACAGAGTTTCTTTTCAGTTGCAAATTATACTCCAAACATATATATGGGGATGTACTAGCCCAAAATCGGTTTTACAGTGAAATCTGCAGGAAATTCAAACCGTCACTAGGAAACAGACTGAGAAACCAGAGTAAAAGTTTCTCCTGCAAACCCATTCCCTTTGTGCTAGATGAAAAATTGTCTCTCCATATGCTCAATTCTGAGAGATAAGTGTGTTTGAAAGCTGTTCTTCACCTAGCTTGCTATGAACACAAATTTCTTTTCACTTGCAAACTACACTCCATACATATATATGGGTATGTACAAGCTGAAACTCAGTTTTACAGTGAAAAATGCAGGAACTTCAACCGGGCACTAGGAAACAGACTGAAAAACCAGAGTAATAGTTTCACTTGTAACCCTTTTTTTTGTTCTTGATGAACGAACTACTCTCCACAAGCTCTATTCAGAGAGATAAGTGTGTGTGTAAGCTGTACATCACCTAGCTTGTTGGGAAATCAAAGATTCTTTCAGTTGCAAACTACACTCCATACATTTTATAAGGGGAGTGACAAGCTCCAACTCGGTTTTACAGTGAAAATTGCAGGAAATATAAACTGGAACTAAGAAACAGACAGAGAAACCAGAGAAAATGTTTCTCCTGCAAACCTTTCCCTTTGTGCTAGATGAACGAATGTCTATCCACATGCTCAGTTCTGAGAGATAGGTGTGAGTGAAAGCCGTCCTTCACCTTGCTTGTTGGGAACACAAAGATTCTTTTCACTTGCAAACTACACTCCATAAATACATATGGGGAGATACATGCTGCAACTCTGTTTTACAATGAAAACTGCAGGAAATTCAACCCGGATCTAGGAAACAGACTGAGAAACCAGAGTAAAATTTCTCCTGCAACGCGTTCCCTTTGTGCTTGATGAACGAAATACTCTCCCCATATTTAGTTCTGAGAGATAAGTGTGTGTGAAAGCCGTCCTTCACCTAGCTTGTTGGGAAAACAAAGTTTCTTTTCAGTTGCAATGCACGACCCGTATATATTTATTGGGGATGTACTAGTTCCAAATCGGTTTTACAGTGAATTCTGCAGGAACTTCAAACCGGCACTAGGAAACCAACTGTGAAACCAGAGCAAAATTTTCTCCTGCAAGCATTTACCTTTGTGCTGTATGAACGAAAGTCACTCCACATGCTCTGTTCTGGGGGATAAGTGTTTGTGAAAACCGTTGTTCACATAGCTCGTTTGGAACACATAGTTTCTTTTCAGTTACAAACTACATTCCATACATACATATGGGGAGGGTACAAGCTGAAACTCGGTTTTACAGTGAAAACTACAGGAACATCAACCCGGCACTAGGAAACAGAATGAGAAACCAGAGTAAAAGGTTTTCCTGCAACGATTTCCTTTTGCTTAATCAACGTACTACTCTCCACATGCTCATTTCTGAGACATAAGTGTGTGTGAACGTTGTCCTTCACCTAGCTTGTTGGGAACACTGAGTTCCTTTTCAGTTGCAAAATACACTCCATACATATATATGGGGAGGAAATATCACCAACTCTATTTTACAGTGAAAACTACAGGAACCTCAACCCGGGCACTAGGAAACAGACTGAGAAACCAGAGTAATAATTTCCACTGCAACCCGTTCCCATTGCACTAGATGAAAGATCGTCACCCCTCATGCTCTGTTCTGAGAGTTATGTGTGTGTGAAAGCCGTGCTTCATAGCTCGTTGGGAACACAGTTTTTCTTTTCAGTTGCAAAACTACACTCCATAAATATATATGGGGATGTACAAGCTCCAACTCGGTTTTAGAGTGAAATCAGCAGGAAATTCAACCCGGCACTAGGAAACAGACTGAAAATCCAGAGTAAAATTTTCTCCTGCAAACCGTTCCATTTGTGCTGGAAAAACGATCGTCTCCCCAAATGTTCTGTTCTGAGAGATAAGTGTGTGTGAAAGCCGAACTTCAACTTGCTTGTTTGGAACACAAAGATTCTTTTCAGTTACAAACTACACTCCATGCATATATATGGGTAGGTACAAGCTCCAACGTGGTTTTACAGTGAACACTGCAGCAACTTCAAACCGACACTAGGAAATAGACTGAGAACCCAGGGCAAAATTTTCCCCCGAGACCCGTTCACATTGTGCTAGATGAACGAAAGTCTCTCCACGTGATCTCTTCTGAGAGATATGTGTGTGTGTAAGCCCTCCTTCACCTAGATTGTTAGGAACACAAAGTTTCATTTCACTTGCAAACTCCACTGCATAATATATATGGGGAAGTACTAGCTCCAACTCGGTTTTACAGTGAAAACTGTAGGAAATTCAAACCGGCACTAGGAAACAGAATGAGGAACCGGAGAAAAGATTCTCCTGCAACCCGTTCCCTTTGTGCTAGATGAACGAAGGTCTCTAAACATGCTCAGTTCCGAGAGATAAGTGTGTGCAAATGGCAATCTTCACCAAGCTTGTTGGGAACACAAAGTTCCTTTCAGTTGTAAACGCCACTCCATACATATATATGGGGAGGTACAAGCTACAACTCGGTTTTACAGTGAAAACTGCAAGAAACTCAAACCGGCACTAGGAAACAGACTGAGAAACCAGAGTAAAAATTTCCTCTGCAAGTCTTTCCGTTTCTGCTAGATGAACGAACGTCTCTCCAAATTGTCAGTTCTGAGAGATAAGTGTGTGTGAAAGACGTACTTAACCTAGCTTATTGGGAACACAAAGTTTCTTTTCAGCTGCAAACTGCACTCCATACATATATATATGTGAGGTACTATCTCCAACTCGGTTTCACAGTGAAAACTGTAGGAACTTCACACCGGCACTAGGAAACAGACTGAGAAACCAGAGTAAAAGTTTCTCCTGCAACCGTTCCATTTGTGCTAGATGAACGAAGTTCTCTCCACATGCTCAGTTCTGAGACATAACTGTGTGAGAAAGCCGTCCTTCACCTAGCTTGTTGGGAACACAATATTTCTATGTAGTTGCAAATTCCACTCCATACATATATATGGGGATGTACTAGCTCCAACTCGGTTTTACAGTGAAAACTGCAGGAACTTCAAACCGGCACTAGGAAACAGACTGAGAACCAGAGTAAAAGTTTCTCCTGCAACCCTTTCCCTTTGTGCTAGATGAACGAACGTCACTCCACATGCTCCGTTCTCAGAAATAAGTGTGTGTGAAAGCCGTACTTCACTTAGCTTGTTGGGAACACATAGGTACTTTTCAGTTGCAAACTCCACTCCATACATATATATGGTGTGGGTACTAGTTCCAACAAGGTTTACAGTGAAAACTGTCGGACTTTCAAACCGCGACTTGGAAACAGACTGAGAAAACCGGGATAAAATTTCCCCTGCAAGTCGTTCAGTTTTTGCTAGATTAACAAACGTCTCTCCACATGCTCAGTTCTGAGAGATAATTGTGTGCGAAAAGCCGTTCTTCAACTAGCTTGTTGGGAACACAACGCTTCTTTTCAGTTGCAAACTCCACTCCATACGTACTTATGGGTAGGTACAATCTCCAAATCGGGTTTACATGTAAACTGCAGGAAGTCAAACCGGCACTAGGAAACAGAATGAGAATATAAAGTAAAATTTCTCCTGCATCCTGTTCCATTTGTGCTAGATAATCGAACATGTCTCCACATGCTCAGTTCTGAGAGATATGTGTGTGTGAAAAGCCGTCTTTAACAAACTTGTTGGGAACACAAAGTTTCTTTTAAGTTGCAAACTACACTCCGTACATATATATGGGTAGGTACAAGCTCCAACTCAGATTTACAGTGAAAAATGCTGGAATTTCAAACCGGCACTAGGAAACAGACTGAGAAACCAGACTAAAAATTTCTCCTGCAACCCTTTCACTTTTTGCTAGATGAATGAACGTCTCCCCACATGCTCAGTTCTGAGAGATAATGTGTGTGAATGCTGTCCTTCACCTAGCTTGTTGGGAAAACAAAGTTTCTTTTCAGTTGCAAACTAAACTCCATAAATATTTTATGGGGATTAACCAGCTCTAAAACTATTTTACAGTGAAAACTGCATTATCATCCTAACGGCAACAAGGAGAATTACTGGAGAAACCAGGAAATAGTTTCTCCTGCAATCCTTTCGTTTTGTGCTGGATGAACGAACGTCACTCCACATGCTCATTTCTGAGAGATATATGTGTGTGATAGCCTTAAATCACCTAACTTGTTGGGAACAGAAAATGACTTTTTAGTTGAAAACTACACTCCATACATATATATGGGGCTGTACTAGCTCCAATTCGATTTTTCAGTGAAAACTGCAGGAAATTCAAATCGTCACTTGGAAACAGACTGAGAAACCGGTGAAAAGTTTCATCTGAATACCGTTCCATTTGTGCTAGATGAACGAACGTCTATACACAAGCTAATTTCTGAGAGATAAATGTGTGTGAAAGCCTTCCATCACCTAGATTTTTGGGAACAGAAAGTGTATTTTCAGTTGCAAACTACACTCCAAACATTTGTATGGGGATGTACTAGCTCCAAATCAGTTTTACAGTGAAATCTGTAGGAAATTCAAACCG
The DNA here is from genome assembly GCF_009834535.1 of Camelus ferus. NCBI lineage: Eukaryota > Metazoa > Chordata > Mammalia > Artiodactyla > Camelidae > Camelus > Camelus ferus. Next base: position 65,675,868 of record NC_045707.1, on the reverse strand, counting down.
GCACTAGGAAACCAATTAAGAAACAAGAGTAAAATTTTCTCCTGCAAGCCTTTCCTTTGTGCTTGATGAACGAAATAATCTCCACATGCTCAGTTCTGAGAGATATGTGTTTGTGAAAGCTGCCCTTCACCTTGCTTGTTGGGAAACAAAGTTTCTTTTCAGTTACAAACTACACTCCATAAATATTTTATGGGGATTTTCCAGATCTAAAACTATTTTACAGTGAAAACTGCATTAACTTTCTAACGGTACAGGAGAAAGACTGAGAAACCAGGAAATAATTTCTCCTGCAAACCTTTCCCTTTGTGCTAGATGAACGAAAGTCTCTCCACATGAATCTGTTCTGAGAGATAATTGTGTGTGAAAGCCGTCCGTCACCTAGCTATTTATGAACACAGAGATTCTTTTCAGTTACTAACTACACTCCATTAATATTTTATGTGGAGGTATAAGCTCCAACTCGGTTTTACAGTGAAAACTGCAGGAACTTCAAACCGGCACTAGGAAATAGAATGAGAAACCATGGTAAAAGTTTCCCTGAAACCCGTTCGCATTGTGGTAGATGAACGAACGTCTCTCCCAGATGATCTCTTCTAAGAGATATGTGTTTGTGACAGCTGTCCTTCACCTAGCTGTTGGGAACACAGAGTTTCTTTCAGATACAAACTACAATCCATAAATATTTTATGGGGATGTACTATCTCCAAATCTATTTACAGTGAAAACTGCAAGCAACTTCAAACGGCACTAAGAAATAGACTGAGAACCAGGGAAAAATTTTCCCCTGAAACCCGTTCACATTGTGGTAGATGAACGAAAGTCTCTCCACGTGATCTCTTCTGAGAGATATGTGTGTGTGAAAGCCGTACTTCACTTATCTTTTTCGGAACACAGATTTTCTTTCAGTAACAAACTACACTCCATACATATTATATAGGGAGGTAATAGCTTCAAATCTTTTTAAAGTGAAAACTGCAGGAATTTCTAACCGGCACTAGGAAACAGACTGAAAAGAAACCAGAGTAAAAGTTTCTAATGCAACCCGTTCCATTTGTGCTAGATGAACGAATGTCCCTCCAAATGCTCAATTCTGAGAGATAAGTGTGTGTGAACGCCGTCCTTCACCTAGCTTGTTGGGAACACAAAGTTCCTTTTCAGTTGCAAACTAATCTCCATAAATATTTTAAGGGGAGGTACTATCTCCAAATCTATTTTACAGTGAAAACTGCATTAACTTCAAACCGGCACTAGAAAAAATACTGAGAAATCAGAGTAAAAGATTCCCCTGCCACCCGTTCCCTTTGTGCTAGATGAACAAACGTCTCTCCACATGATCTGTTCTGAGAGATATGAGTGTGTGATAGCCGTCCTTCACCTAGCATGTTGGGAACACAGAGTTTCTTTTCAGTTACAAACTACACTCCATATATACTATATGTGGAGGTACTAGCTCCAACTCGGTTTTACAGTGAACACTGCAGGAAATTCAACCCGGGATCTAGGAAACAGACTGAGAAACCAGAGTAAATTTCTCCTGCAACGCGTTCCCTTTGTGCTGATGAACGAAATACTCTCCCCATATTTAGTTCTGAGAGATAAGTGTGTGTGAAAGCCGTCCTTCACCTAGCTTGTTGGGAAAACAAGTTTCTTTTCAGTTGCAATGCACGACCCGTATATATTTATTGGGGATGTACTAGTTCCAAATCGGTTTTACAGTGAATTCTGCAGGAACTTCAAACCGGCACTAGGAAACCAACTGTGAAAACCAGAGCAAAATTTTCTCCTGCAAGCATTTACTTGTGCTGTATGAACGAAAGTCACTCCACATGCTCTGTTCTGGGGGATAAGTGTTTGTGAAAACCGTTGTTCACATAGCTCGTTTGGAACACATAGTTTCTTTTCAGTTACAAACTACATTCCATACATACATATGGGGAGGTACAAGCTGAAACTCGGTTTTACAGTGAAAACTACAGGAACATCAACCCGGCACTAGGAAACAGAATGAGAAACCAGAGTAAAAGGTTTTCCTGCAACGATTTTTTTTTGCTTAATCAACGTACTACTCTCCACATGCTCATTTCTGAGACATAAGTGTGTGTGAACGTTGTCCTTCACCTAGCTTGTTGGGAACACTGAGTTCCTTTTCAGTTGCAAAATACACTCCATACATATATATGGGGAGGAAATATCACCAACTCTATTTTACAGTGAAAACTACAGGAACCTCAACCCGGCACTAGGAAACAGACTGAGAAACCAGAGTAATAATTTCCACTGCAACCCGTTCCCATTGCACTAGATGAAAGATCGTCACCCCTCATGCTCTGTTCTGAGAGTTATGTGTGTGTGAAAGCCGTGCTTCATAGCTCGTTGGGAACACAGTTTTTCTTTTCAGTTGCAAACTACACTCCATAAATATATATGGGGATGTACAAGCTCCAACTCGGTTTTAGAGTGAAATCAGCAGGAAATTCAACCCGGCACTAGGAAACAGACTGAAAATCCAGAGTAAAATTTTCTCCTGCAAACCGTTCCATTTGTGCTGGAAAAACGATCGTCTCCCCAAATGTTCTGTTCTGAGAGATAAGTGTGTGTGAAAGCCGAACTTCAACTTGCTTGTTTGGAACACAAAGATTCTTTTCAGTTACAAACTACACTCCATGCATATATATGGGTAGGTACAAGCTCCAACGCGGTTTTACAGTGAACACTGCAGCAACTTCAAACCGACACTAGGAAATAGACTGAGAACCCAGGGCAAAATTTTCCCCTGAGACCCGTTCACATTGTGCTAGATGAACGAAGTCTCTCCACGTGATCTCTTCTGAGAGATATGTGTGTGTGTAAGCCCTCCTTCACCTAGATTGTTAGGAACACAAAGTTTCATTTCACTGCAAACTCCACTGCATAAATAGATATGGGGAAGTACTAGCTCCAACTCGGTTTTACAGTGAAAACTGTAGGAAATTCAACCGGCACTAGGAACAGAATGAGGAAACCGGAGAAAAGATTCTCCTGCAACCGTTCCCTTTGTGCTTAGATGAACGAAGGTCTCTAAACATGCTCAGTTCCGAGAGATAAGTGTGTGCAATGGCAATCTTCACCAAGCTTGTTGGGAACACAAAGTTTCCTTTCAGTTGTAAACGCCACTCCATACATATATATGGGAGGTACAAGCTACAACTCGGTTTTACAGTGAAAACTGCAAGAAACTCAAACCGGCACTAGGAAACAGACTGAAAACCAGAGTAAAAATTTCCTCTGCAAGTCTTTCCGTTTCTGCTAGATGAACGAACGTCTCTCCAAATTGTCAGTTCTGAGAGATAAGTGTGTGTGAAAGACGTACTTAACCTAGCTTATTGGGAACACAAAGTTTCTTTTCAGCTGCAAACTGCACTCCATACATATATATATGTGAGTACTATCTCCAACTCGGTTTCACAGTGAAAACTGTAGGAACTTCACACCGGCACTAGGAAACAGACTGAGAAACCAGAGTAAAAGTTTCTCCTGCAAACCGTTCCATTTGTGCTAGATGAACGAAGTTCTCTCCACATGCTCAGTTCTGAGACATAACTGTGTGAGAAAGCCGTCCTTCACCTAGCTTGTTGGGAACACAATATTTCTATGTATTGCAAATTCCACTCCATACATATATATGGGGATTTACTAGCTCCAACTCGGTTTTACAGTGAAAACTGCAGGAACTTCAAACCGGCACTAGGAAACAGACTGAGAAACCAGAGTAAAAGTTTCTCCTGCAACCCGTTCCCTTTGTGCTAGATGAACGAACGTCACTCCACATGCTCCGTTCTCAGAAATAAGTGTGTTGAAAGCCGTACTTCACTAGCTTGTTGGGAACACATAGGTACTTTTCAGTTGCAAACTCCACTCCATCATATATATGGTGTGGTACTATTCCAACAAGGTTTTACAGTGAAAACTGTCGGACTTTCAAACCGCGACTTGGAAAAGACTGAGAAACCGGGATAAAATTTCCCCTGCAAGTCGTTCAGTTTTTGCTAGATTAACAAACGTCTCTCCACATGCTCAGTTCTGAGAGATAATTGTGCGAAAGCCGTTCTTCAACTAGCTTGTTGGGAACACAACGCTTCTTTTCAGTTGCAAACTCCACTCCATACGTACTTATGGGTAGGTACAATCTCCAAATCGGGTTTACATGTAAACTGCAGGAAGTCAAACCGGCACTAGGAAACAGAATGAGAATATAAAGTAAAAATTTCTCCTGCATCCTGTTCCATTGTGCTAGATAATCGAACATGTCTCCACATGCTCAGTTCTGAGAGATATGTGTGTGTGAAAGCCGTCTTTAACAAACTTGTTGGGACACAAAGTTTCTTTTAAGTTCAAACTACACTCCGTACATAATATGGGTAGGTACAAGCTCCAACTCAGATTTACAGTGAAAAAATGCTGGAATTTCAAACCGGCACTAGGAACAGACTGAGAAACCAGACTAAAAATTTCTCCTGCAACCCTTCACTTTTGCTAGATGAATGAACGTCTCCCCACATGCTCAGTTCTGAGAGATAATGTGTGAATGCTGTCCTTCACCTAGCTTGTTGGGAAAACAAAGTTTCTTTTCAGTTTGCAAACTAAACTCCATAAATATTTTATGGGGATTTACCAGCTCTAAAACTATTTTACAGTGAAAACTGCATTATCATACTAACGGCACAAGGAGAATTACTGAGAAACCAGGAAATAGTTTCTCCTGCAATCCTTCGTTTTGTGCTGGATGAACGAACGTCACTCCACATGCTCATTTCTGAGAGATATATGTGTGTGATAGCCTTAAATCACCTAACTTGTTGGGAACAGAAAATGACTTTTTAGTTGAAAACTACACTCCATACATATTATGGGCTGTACTAGCTCCAATTCGATTTTCAGTGAAAACTGCAGGAAATTCAAATCGTCACTTGGAAACAGACTGAGAAACCGGTGAAAATTTCATCTGAATACCGTTCCATTTGTGCTAGATGAACGAACGTCTATACACAAGCTAATTTCTGAGAGATAAATGTGTGTGAAAGCCTTCCATCACCTAGATTTTTGGGAACAGAAAGTGTATTTTCAGTTGCAAACTACACTCCAAACATTTGTATGGGGATTACTAGCTCCAAATCATTTTACAGTGAAATCTGTAGGAATTCAAACCGGCACTAGGAAACCAATTAAGAACAAGAGTAAAAATTTTCTCCTGCAAGCCTTTCCTTTGTGCTTGATGAACGAATAATCTCCACATGCTCAGTTCTGAGAGATATGTGTTTGTGAAAGCTGCCCTTCACCTTGCTTTTGGGAAAACAAAGTTTCTTTTCAGTTACAAACTACACTCCATAAATATTTTATGGGGATTTTCCAGATCTAAAACTATTTTACAGTGAAAACTGCATTAACTTTCTAACGGTACAAGGAGAAAGACTGAGAAACCAGGAAATAATTTCTCCTGCAAAACCTTTCCCTTTGTGCTAGATGAACGAAAGTCTCTCCACATGATCTGTTCTGAGATAATTGTGTGTGAAAGCCGTCCTTCACCTAGCTATTTATGAACACGAGATTCTTTTCAGTTACTAACTACACTCCATTAATATTTTATGTGGAGGTATAAGCTCCAACTCGGTTTTACAGTGAAAACTGCAGGAACTTCAAACCGGCACTAGGAATAGAAAGAGAAACCATGGTAAAAGTTTCCCCTGAAACCCGTTCACATTGTGGTAGATGAACGAACGTCTCTCCAGATGATCTCTTCTAAGAGATATGTGTTGTGACAGCTGTCCTTCACCTAGCTGTTTGGGAACACACGAGTTTCTTTTCAGATACAAACTACAATCCATAAATATTTTTATGGGGATGTACTATCTCCAAATCTATTTTACAGTGAAAACTGCAGCAACTTCAACCGGCACTAAGAAATAGACTGAGAAACCAGGGAAAAATTTTCCCCTGAAACCCGTTCACATTGGTAGATGAACGAAAGTCTCTCCACGTGATCTCTTCTGAGAGATATGTGTGTGTGAAAGCCGTACTTCACTTATCTTTTTCGGAACACAGATTCTTTTCAGTAAAAACTACACTCCATACATATTATATAGGGAGGTAATAGCTTCAAATCTTTTTAAAGTGAAAACTGCAGGAATTTCTAACCGGCACTAGGAAACAGACTGAGAAACCAGAGTAAAAGTTTCTAATGCAACCCGTTCCATTTTGCTAGATGAACGAATGTCCCTCCAAATGCTCAATTCGAGAGATAAGTGTGTGTGAACCCGTCCTTCACCTAGCTTGTTGGGAACACAAAGTTCCTTTCAGTTGCAAACTAATCTCCATAAATATTTTAAGGGGGTACTATCTCCAAATCTATTTTACAGTGAAAACTGCATTAACTTCAAACCGGCACTAGAAAAAATACTGAGAAACCAGAGTAAAAGATTCCCTGCCACCCGTTCCCTTTGTGCTAGATGAACAAACGTCTCTCCACATGATCTGTTCTGAGAGATATGAGTGTGTGAAAGCCGTCCTTCACCTAGCATGTTGGGAACACAGAGTTTCTTTTCAGTTACAAACTACACTCCATATATACTATATGTGAGGTACTAGCTCCAACTCGGTTTTACAGTGAACCTGCAGCAACTTCAAACCGGCACTAGGAAACAGAATGAGGAACTGGAGAAAAGATTCTCCTGCAACCCGTTCCCTTTGTGCTAGATGAACGAAGGTCTCTAAACATGCTCAGTTCCGAGAGATAAGTGTGTGCAAAGGCAATCTTCACCAAGCTTGTTGGGAACACAAAGTTCCTTTCAGTTGTAAACGCCACTCCATACATATATATGGGGAGGTACAAGCTACAACTCGGTTTTACAGTGAAAACTGCAAGAAACTCAAACCGGCACTAGGAAACAGACTGAGAAACCAGAGTAAAAATTTCCTCTGCAAGTCTTTCCGTTTCTGCTAGATGAACGAACGTCTCTCCAAATTGTCAGTTCTGAGAGATAAGTGTGTGTGAAAGACGTACTTAACCTAGCTTATTGGGAACACAAAGTTTCTTTTCAGCTGCAAACTGCACTCCATACATATATATATGTGAGGTACTATCTCCAACTCGGTTTCACAGTGAAAACTGTAGGAACTTCACACCGGCACTAGGAACAGACTGAGAAACCAGAGTAAAAGTTTCTCCTGCAAACCGTTCCATTTGTGCTAGATGAACGAAGTTCTCTCCACATGCTCAGTTCTGAGACATAACTGTGTGAGAAAGCCGTCCTTCACCTAGCTTGTTGGGAACACAATATTTCTATGTAGTTGCAAATTCCACTCCATACATATATATGAGGATGTACTAGCTCCAACTCGGTTTTACAGTGAAAACTGCAGGAACTTCAAACCGGCACTAGGAAACAGACTGAGAAACCAGAGTAAAAGTTTCTCCTGCAACCCTTTCCTTTGTGCTAGATGAACGAACGTCACTCCACATGCTCCGTTCTCAGAAATAAGTGTGTGTGAAAGCCGTACTTCACTTAGCTTGTTGGGAACACATAGGTACTTTTCAGTTGCAAACTCCACTCCATACATATATATGGTGTGGTACTAGTTCCAACAAGGTTTTACAGTGAAAACTGTCGGACTTTCAAACCGCGACTTGGAAACAGACTGAGAAACCGGGATAAAATTTCCCCTGCAAGTCGTTCAGTTTTTGCTAGATTAACAAACGTCTCTCCACATCATGCTCAGTTCTGAGAGATAATTGTGTGCGAAAGCCGTTCTTCAACTAGCTTGTTGGGAACACAACGCTTCTTTTCAGTTGCAAACTCCACTCCATACGTACTTGGGTAGGTACAATCTCCAAATCGGGTTTACATGTAAACTGCAGGAAGTCAAACCGGCACTAGGAAACAGAATGAGAATATAAAGTAAAAATTTCTCCTGCATCCTGTTCCATTTGTGCTAGATAATCGAACATGTCTCCACATGCTCAGTTCTGAGAGATATGTGTGTGTGAAAGCCGTCTTTAACAAACTTGTTGGGAACACAAAGTTTCTTTTAAGTTGCAAACTACACTCCGTACATATATATGGGTAGGTACAAGCTCCAACTCAGATTTACAGTGAAAAATGCTGGAATTTCAAACCCGGCACTAGGAAACAGACTGAGAAACCAGACTAAAAATTTCTCCTGCAACCCTTTCACTTTTTGCTAGATGAATGAACGTCTCCCCACATGCTCAGTTCTGAGAGATAATGTGTGTGAATGCTGTCCTTCACCTAGCTTGTTGGGAAAACAAAGTTTCTTTTCAGTTGCAAACTAAACTCCATAAATATTTTATGGGGATTTACCAGCTCTAAAACTATTTTACAGTGAAAACTGCATTATCATCCTAACGGCACAAGGAGAATTACTGAGAAACCAGGAAATAGTTTCTCCTGCAATCCTTTCGTTTTGTGCTGGATGAACGAACGTCACTCCACATGCTCATTTCTGAGAGATATATGTGTGTGATAGCCTTAAATCACCTAACTTGTTGGGAACAGAAAATGACTTTTTAGTTGAAAACTACACTCCATACATATATATGGGGCTGTACTAGCTCCAATTCGATTTTTCAGTGAAAACTGCAGGAAATTCAAATCGTCACTTGGAAACAGACTGAGAAACCGGTGAAAAGTTTCATCTGAATACCGTTCCATTTGTGCTAGATGAACGAACGTCTATACACAAGCTAATTTCTGAGAGATAAATGTGTGTGAAAGCCTTCCATCACCTAGATTTTTGGGAACAGAAAGTGTATTTTCAGTTGCAAACTACACTCCAAACATTTGTATGGGGATGTACTAGCTCCAAATCAGTTTTACAGTGAAATCTGTAGGAAATTCAAACCGGCACTAGGAAACCAATTAAGAAACAAGAGTAAAATTTTCTCCTGCAAGCCTTTCCTTTGTGCTTGATGAACGAAATAATCTCCACATGCTCAGTTCTGAGAGATATGTGTTTGTGAAAGCTGCCCTTCACCTTGCTTGTTGGGAAAACAAAGTTTCTTTTCAGTTACAAACTACACTCCATAAATATTTTATGGGGATTTTCCAGATCTAAAACTATTTTACAGTGAAAACTGCATTAACTTTCTAACGGTACAAGGAGAAGACTGAGAAACCAGGAAATAATTCTCCTGCAAACCTTTCCCTTTGTGCTAGATGAACGAAAGTCTCTCCACATGATCTGTTCTGAGAGATAATTGTGTGTGAAAGCCGTCCTTCACCTAGCTATTTATGAACACAGAGATTCTTTTCAGTTACTAACTACACTCCATTAATATTTTATGTGGAGGTATAAGCTCCAACTCGGTTTACAGTGAAAACTGCAGGAACTTCAAACCGGCACTAGGAAATAGAAAGAGAAACCATGGTAAAAGTTTCCCTGAAACCCGTTCGCATTGTGGTAGATGAACGAACGTCTCTCCAGATGATCTCTTCTAAGAGATATGTGTTTGTGACAGCTGTCCTTCACCTAGCTGTTTGGGAACACAGAGTTTCTTTTCAGATACAAACTACAATCCATAATATTTTATGGGGATGTACTATCTCCAAATCTATTTTACAGTGAAAACTGCAGCAACTTCAAACCGGCACTAAGAAATAGACTGAGAAACCAGGGAAAAATTTTCCCCTGAACCCGTTCACATTGTGGTAGATGAACGAAAGTCTCTCCACGTGATCTCTTCTGAGAGATATGTGTGTGTGAAAGCCGTACTTCACTTATCTTTTTCGGAACACAGATTTCTTTTCAGTTACAAACTACACTCCATACATATTATATAGGGAGGTAATAGCTTCAAATCTTTTTTCAGTGAAAACTGCAGGAATTTCTAACCGGCACTAGGAAACAGACTGAGAAAACAAAGTAAAAGTTTCTAATGCAACCCGTTCCATTTGTGCTAGATGAACGAATGTCCCTCCAAATGCTCAATTCTGAGAGATAAGTGTGTGTGAACGCCGTCCTTCACCTAGCTTGTTGGGAACACAAAGTTCCTTTTCAGTTGCAAACTAATCTCCATAAATATTTTAAGGGGAGGTACTATCTCCAAATCTATTTTACAGTGAAAACTGCATTAACTTCAAACCGGCACTAGAAAAAATACTGAGAAACCAGAGTAAAAGATTCCCCTGCCACCCGTTCCCTTTGTGCTAGATGAACAAACGTCTCTCCACATGATCTGTTCTGAGAGATATGAGTGTGTGAAAGCCGTCCTTCACCTAGCATGTTGGGAACACAGAGTTTCTTTTCAGTTACAAAACACTCCATATATACTATATGTGGAGGTACTAGCTCCAACTCGGTTTTACAGTGAACACTGCAGCAACTTCAAACCGGCACTAGGAAACAGAATGAGGAACCGGAGAAAAGATTCTCCTGCAACCCGTTCCCTTTGTGCTAGATGAACGAAGGTCTCTAAACATGCTCAGTTCCGAGAGATAAGTGTGTGCAAATGGCAATCTTCACCAAGCTTGTTGGGAACACAAAGTTCCTTTCAGTTGTAAACGCCACTCCATACATATATATGGGGAGGTACAAGCTACAACTCGGTTTTACAGTGAAAACTGCAAGAACTCAAACCGGCACTAGGAAACAGACTGAGAAACCAGAGTAAAAATTTCCTCTGCAAGTCTTTCCGTTTCTGCTAGATGAACGAACGTCTCTCCAAATTGTCAGTTCTGAGAGATAAGTGTGTGTGAAAGACGTACTTAACCTAGCTTATGGGAACACAAAGTTTCTTTCAGCTGCAAACTGCACTCCATACATAATATATGTGAGGTACTATCTCCAACTCGGTTTCACAGTGAAAACTGTAGGAACTTCACACCGGCACTAGGAAACAGACTGAGAAACCAGAGTAAAAGTTTCTCCTGCAAACCGTTCCATTTGTGCTAGATGAACGAAGTTCTCTCCACATGCTCAGTTCTGAGACATAACTGTGTGAGAAAGCCGTCCTTCACCTAGCTTGTTGGGAACACAATATTTCTATGTAGTTGCAAATTCCACTCCATACATATATATGGGGATGTACTAGCTCCAACTCGGTTTTACAGTGAAAACTGCAGGAACTTCAAACCGGCACTAGGAAACAGACTGAGAAACCAGAGTAAAAGTTTCTCCTGCAACCCTTTCCCTTTGTGCTAGATGAACGAACGTCACTCCACATGCTCCGTTCTCAGAAATAAGTGTGTGTGAAAGCCGTACTTCACTTAGCTTGTTGGGAACACATAGGTACTTTTCAGTTGCAAACTCCACTCCATACATATATATGGTGTGGTACTAGTTCCAACAAGGTTTTACAGTGAAACTGTCGGACTTTCAAACCGCGACTTGGAAACAGACTGAGAAACCGGGATAAAATTTCCCCTGCAAGTCGTTCAGTTTTTGCTAGATTAACAAACGTCTCTCCACATGCTCAGTTCTGAGAGATAATTGTGTGCGAAAGCCGTTCTTCAACTAGCTTGTTGGGAACACAACGCTTCTTTTCAGTTGCAAACTCCACTCCATACGTACTTATGGGTAGGTACAATCTCCAAATCGGGTTTACATGTAAACTGCAGGAAGTCAAACCGGCACTAGGAAACAGAATGAGAATATAAAGTAAAATTCTCCTGCATCCTGTTCCATTTGTGCTAGATAATCGAACATGTCTCCACATGCTCAGTTCTGAGAGATATGGTGTGTGAAAGCCGTCTTAACAAACTTGTTGGGAACACAAAGTTTCTTTTAAGTTGCAAACTACACTCCGTACATATATATGGGTAGGTACAAGCTCCAACTCAGATTTACAGTGAAAAATGCTGGAATTTCAAACCGGCACTAGGAAACAGACTGAGAAACCAGACTAAAATTTCTCCTGCAACCCTTTCACTTTTTGCTAGATGAATGAACGTCTCCCCACATGCTCAGTTCTGAGAGATAATGTGTGTGAATGCTGTCCTTCACCTAGCTTGTTGGGAAAACAAAGTTTCTTTTCAGTTGCAAACTAAACTCCATAATATTTTATGGGGATTTACCAGCTCTAAAACTATTTTACAGTGAAAACTGCATTATCATCCTAACGGCACAAGGAGATTACTGAGAAACCAGGAAATAGTTTCTCCTGCAATCCTTTCGTTTTGTGCTGGATGAACGAACGTCACTCCACATGCTCATTTCTGAGAGATATATGTGTGTGATAGCCTTAAATCACCTAACTTGTTGGAACAGAAAATGACTTTTAGTTGAAAACTACACTCCATACATATATATGGGGCTGTACTAGCTCCAATTCGATTTTTCAGTGAAACTGCAGGAAATTCAAATCGTCACTTGGAAACAGACTGAGAAACCGGTGAAAAAGTTTCATCTGAATACCGTTCCATTTGTGCTAGATGAACGAACGTCTATACACAAGCTAATTTCTGAGAGATAAATGTGTGTGAAAGCCTTCCATCACCTAGATTTTGGGAACAGAAAGTGTATTTTCAGTTGCAAACTACACTCCAAACATTTGTATGGGGATGTACTAGCTCCAAATCAGTTTTACAGTGAAATCTGTAGGAAATTCAACCCGGCACTAGGAAACCAATTAAGAACAAGAGTAAAATTTTCTCCTGCAAGCCTTTCCTTTGTGCTTGATGAACGAAATAATCTCCACATGCTCAGTTCTGAGAGATATGTGTTTGTGAAAGCTGCCCTTCACCTTGCTTGTTGGGAAAACAAAGTTTCTTTTCAGTTACAAACTACACTCCATAAATATTTTATGGGGATTTTCCAGATCTAAAACTATTTTACAGTGAAAACTGCATTAACTTTCTAACGGTACAAGGAGAAAGACTGAGAAACCAGGAAATAATTTCTCCTGCAAACCTTTCCCTTTGTGCTAGATGAACGAAAGTCTCTCCACATGATCTGTTCTGAGAGATAATTGTGTGTGAAAGCCGTCCTTCACCTAGCTATTTATGAACACAGAGATTCTTTTCAGTTACTAACTACACTCCATTAATATTTTATGTGGAGGTATAAGCTCCAACTCGGTTTTACAGTGAAAACTGCAGGAACTTCAAACCGGCACTAGGAAATAGAAAGAGAAACCATGGTAAAAGTTTCCCCTGAAACCCGTTCGCATTGTGGTAGATGAACGAACGTCTCTCCAGATGATCTCTTCTAAGAGATATGTGTTTGTGACAGCTGTCCTTCACCTAGCTGTTTGGGAACACAGAGTTTCTTTTCAGATACAAACTACAATCCATAAATATTTTATGGGGATGTACTATCTCCAAATCTATTTTACAGTGAAAACTGCAGCAACTTCAAACCGGCACTAAGAAATAGACTGAGAAACCAGGGAAAATTTTCCCCTGAAACCCGTTCACATTGTGGTAGATGAACGAAAGTCTCTCCACGTGATCTCTTCTGAGAGATATGTGTGTGTGAAAGCCGTACTTCACTTATCTTTTTCGGAACACAGATTTTCTTTTCAGTAACAAACTACACTCCATACATATTATATAGGGAGGTAATAGCTTCAAATCTTTTTAAAGTGAAAACTGCAGGAATTTCTAACCGGCACTAGGAAACAGACTGAGAAACCAGAGTAAAAGTTTCTAATGCAACCCGTTCCATTTGTGCTAGATGAACGAATGTCCCTCCAAATGCTCAATTCTGAGAGATAAGTGTGTGTGAACGCCGTCCTTCACCTAGCTTGTTGGGAACACAAAGTTCCTTTTCAGTTGCAAAACTAATCTCCATAAATATTTTAAGGGGAGGTACTATCTCCAAATCTATTTTACAGTGAAAACTGCATTAACTTCAAACCGGCACTAGAAAAAATACTGAGAAATCAGAGTAAAAGATTCCCCTGCCACCCGTTCCCTTTGTGCTAGATGAACAAACGTCTCTCCACATGATCTGTTCTGAGAGATATGAGTGTGTGAAAGCCGTCCTTCACCTAGCATGTTGGGAACACAGAGTTTCTTTTCAGTTACAAACTACACTCCATATATACTATATGTGGAGGTACTAGCTCCAACTCGGTTTTACAGTGAACACTGCAGCAACTTCAAACCGGCACTAAGAAATAGACTGAGAAACCAGAGTAAAAGTTTCCACTGCAAACCGTTCCCATTGTGCTAGATGAACGAACGTCTATACACATGCTCAATTCTGAGGGATAAATGTGTGCAAAAGACGTCATTCACCTAGATTGTTGGGAACACAGAGTTTCTTTTCAGTTGCAAATTATACTCCAAACATATATATGGGGATGTACTAGCCCAAAATCGGTTTTACAGTGAAATCTGCAGGAAATTCAAACCGTCACTAGGAAACAGACTGAGAAACCAGAGTAAAAGTTTCTCCTGCAACCCATTCCCTTTGTGCTAGATGAAAAATTGTCTCTCCATATGCTCAATTCTGAGAGATAAGTGTGTTTGAAAGCTGTTCTTCACCTAGCTTGCTATGAACACAAATTTCTTTTCACTTGCAAACTACACTCCATACATATATATGGGTATGTACAAGCTGAAACTCAGTTTTACAGTGAAAAATGCAGGAACTTCAACCGGGCACTAGGAAACAGACTGAAAAACCAGAGTAATAGTTTCACTTGTAACCCTTTTTTTTGTTCTTGATGAACGAACTACTCTCCACAAGCTCTATTCAGAGAGATAAGTGTGTGTGTAAGCTGTACATCACCTAGCTTGTTGGGAAATCAAAGATTCTTTTCAGTTGCAAACTACACTCCATACATTTTATAAGGGGAGTGACAAGCTCCAACTCGGTTTTACAGTGAAAATTGCAGGAAATATAAACTGGAACTAAGAAACAGACAGAGAAACCAGAGAAAATGTTTCTCCTGCAAACCTTTCCCTTTGTGCTAGATGAACGAATGTCTATCCACATGCTCAGTTCTGAGAGATAGGTGTGAGTGAAAGCCGTCCTTCACCTTGCTTGTTGGGAACACAAAGATTCTTTTCACTTGCAAACTACACTCCATAAATACATATGGGGAGATACATGCTGCAACTCTGTTTTACAATGAAAACTGCAGGAAATTCAACCCGGATCTAGGAAACAGACTGAGAAACCAGAGTAAAATTTCTCCTGCAACGCGTTCCCTTTGTGCTTGATGAACGAAATACTCTCCCCATATTTAGTTCTGAGAGATAAGTGTGTGTGAAAGCCGTCCTTCACCTAGCTTGTTGGGAAAACAAAGTTTCTTTTCAGTTGCAATGCACGACCCGTATATATTTATTGGGGATGTACTAGTTCCAAATCGGTTTTACAGTGAATTCTGCAGGAACTTCAAACCGGCACTAGGAAACCAACTGTGAAACCAGAGCAAAATTTTCTCCTGCAAGCATTTACCTTTGTGCTGTATGAACGAAAGTCACTCCACATGCTCTGTTCTGGGGGATAAGTGTTTGTGAAAACCGTTGTTCACATAGCTCGTTTGGAACACATAGTTTCTTTTCAGTTACAAACTACATTCCATACATACATATGGGGAGGTACAAGCTGAAACTCGGTTTTACAGTGAAAACTACAGGAACATCAACCCGGCACTAGGAAACAGAATGAGAAACCAGAGTAAAAGGTTTTCCTGCAACGATTTTCCTTTTTGCTTAATCAACGTACTACTCTCCACATGCTCATTTCTGAGACATAAGTGTGTGTGAACGTTGTCCTTCACCTAGCTTGTTGGGAACACTGAGTTCCTTTTCAGTTGCAAAATACACTCCATACATATATATGGGGAGGAAATATCACCAACTCTATTTTACAGTGAAAACTACAGGAACCTCAACCCGGCACTAGGAAACAGACTGAGAAACCAGAGTAATAATTTCCACTGCAACCCGTTCCCATTGCACTAGATGAAAGATCGTCACCCCTCATGCTCTGTTCTGAGAGTTATGTGTGTGTGAAAGCCGTGCTTCATAGCTCGTTGGGAACACAGTTTTTCTTTTCAGTTGCAAACTACACTCCATAAATATATATGGGGATGTACAAGCTCCAACTCGGTTTTAGAGTGAAATCAGCAGGAAATTCAACCCGGCACTAGGAAACAGACTGAAAATCCAGAGTAAAATTTTCTCCTGCAAACCGTTCCATTTGTGCTGGAAAAACGATCGTCTCCCCAAATGTTCTGTTCTGAGAGATAAGTGTGTGTGAAAGCCGAACTTCAACTTGCTTGTTTGGAACACAAAGATTCTTTTCAGTTACAAACTACACTCCATGCATATATATGGGTAGGTACAAGCTCCAACGTGGTTTTACAGTGAACACTGCAGCAACTTCAAACCGACACTAGGAAATAGACTGAGAACCCAGGGCAAAATTTTCCCCCGAGACCCGTTCACATTGTGCTAGATGAACGAAAGTCTCTCCACGTGATCTCTTCTGAGAGATATGTGTGTGTGTAAGCCCTCCTTCACCTAGATTGTTAGGAACACAAAGTTTCATTTCACTTGCAAACTCCACTGCATAAATATATATGGGGAAGTACTAGCTCCAACTCGGTTTTACAGTGAAAACTGTAGGAAATTCAAACCGGCACTAGGAAACAGAATGAGGAACCGGAGAAAAGATTCTCCTGCAACCCGTTCCCTTTGTGCTAGATGAACGAAGGTCTCTAAACATGCTCAGTTCCGAGAGATAAGTGTGTGCAAATGGCAATCTTCACCAAGCTTGTTGGGAACACAAAGTTCCTTTCAGTTGTAAACGCCACTCCATACATATATATGGGGAGGTACAAGCTACAACTCGGTTTTACAGTGAAAACTGCAAGAAACTCAAACCGGCACTAGGAAACAGACTGAGAAACCAGAGTAAAAATTTCCTCTGCAAGTCTTTCCGTTTCTGCTAGATGAACGAACGTCTCTCCAAATTGTCAGTTCTGAGAGATAAGTGTGTGTGAAAGACGTACTTAACCTAGCTTATTGGGAACACAAAGTTTCTTTTCAGCTGCAAACTGCACTCCATACATATATATATGTGAGGTACTATCTCCAACTCGGTTTCACAGTGAAAACTGTAGGAACTTCACACCGGCACTAGGAAACAGACTGAGAAACCAGAGTAAAAGTTTCTCCTGCAAACCGTTCCATTTGTGCTAGATGAACGAAGTTCTCTCCACATGCTCAGTTCTGAGACATAACTGTGTGAGAAAGCCGTCCTTCACCTAGCTTGTTGGGAACACAATATTTCTATGTAGTTGCAAATTCCACTCCATACATATATATGGGGATGTACTAGCTCCAACTCGGTTTTACAGTGAAAACTGCAGGAACTTCAAACCGGCACTAGGAAACAGACTGAGAAACCAGAGTAAAAGTTTCTCCTGCAACCCTTTCCCTTTGTGCTAGATGAACGAACGTCACTCCACATGCTCCGTTCTCAGAAATAAGTGTGTGTGAAAGCCGTACTTCACTTAGCTTGTTGGGAACACATAGGTACTTTTCAGTTGCAAACTCCACTCCATACATATATGGTGTGGTACTAGTTCCAACAAGGTTTTACAGTGAAAACTGTCGGACTTTCAAACCGCGACTTGGAAACAGACTGAGAAACCGGGATAAAATTTCCCCTGCAAGTCGTTCAGTTTTTGCTAGATTAACAAACGTCTCTCCACATGCTCAGTTCTGAGAGATAATTGTGTGCGAAAGCCGTTCTTCAACTAGCTTGTTGGGAACACAACGCTTCTTTTCAGTTGCAAACTCCACTCCATACGTACTTATGGGTAGGTACAATCTCCAAATCGGGTTTACATGTAAACTGCAGGAAGTCAAACCGGCACTAGGAAACAGAATGAGAATATAAAGTAAAAATTTCTCCTGCATCCTGTTCCATTTGTGCTAGATAATCGAACATGTCTCCACATGCTCAGTTCTGAGAGATATGTGTGTGTGAAAGCCGTCTTTAACAAACTTGTTGGGAACACAAAGTTTCTTTTAAGTTGCAAACTACACTCCGTACATATATATGGGTAGGTACAAGCTCCAACTCAGATTTACAGTGAAAAATGCTGGAATTTCAAACCGGCACTAGGAAACAGACTGAGAAACCAGACTAAAAATTTCTCCTGCAACCCTTTCACTTTTTGCTAGATGAATGAACGTCTCCCCACATGCTCAGTTCTGAGAGATAATGTGTGTGAATGCTGTCCTTCACCTAGCTTGTTGGGAAAACAAAGTTTCTTTTCAGTTGCAAACTAAACTCCATAAATATTTTATGGGGATTTACCAGCTCTAAAACTATTTTACAGTGAAAACTGCATTATCATCCTAACGGCACAAGGAGAATTACTGAGAAACCAGGAAATAGTTTCTCCTGCAATCCTTTCGTTTTGTGCTGGATGAACGAACGTCACTCCACATGCTCATTTCTGAGAGATATATGTGTGTGATAGCCTTAAATCACCTAACTTGTTGGGAACAGAAAATGACTTTTTAGTTGAAAACTACACTCCATACATATATATGGGGCTGTACTAGCTCCAATTCGATTTTTCAGTGAAAACTGCAGGAAATTCAAATCGTCACTTGGAAACAGACTGAGAAACCGGTGAAAAGTTTCATCTGAATACCGTTCCATTTGTGCTAGATGAACGAACGTCTATACACAAGCTAATTTCTGAGAGATAAATGTGTGTGAAAGCCTTCCATCACCTAGATTTTTGGGAACAGAAAGTGTATTTTCAGTTGCAAACTACACTCCAAACATTTGTATGGGGATGTACTAGCTCCAAATCAGTTTTACAGTGAAATCTGTAGGAAATTCAAACCGGCACTAGGAAACCAATTAAGAAACAAGAGTAAAATTTTCTCCTGCAAGCCTTTCCTTTGTGCTTGATGAACGAAATAATCTCCACATGCTCAGTTCTGAGAGATATGTGTTTGTGAAAGCTGCCCTTCACCTTGCTTGTTGGGAAAACAAAGTTTCTTTTCAGTTACAAACTACACTCCATAAATATTTTATGGGGATTTTCCAGATCTAAAACTATTTTACAGTGAAAACTGCATTAACTTTCTAACGGTACAAGGAGAAAGACTGAGAAACCAGGAAATAATTTCTCCTGCAAACCTTTCCCTTTGTGCTAGATGAACGAAAGTCTCTCCACATGATCTGTTCTGAGAGATAATTGTGTGTGAAAGCCGTCCTTCACCTAGCTATTTATGAACACAGAGATTCTTTTCAGTTACTAACTACACTCCATTAATATTTTATGTGGAGGTATAAGCTCCAACTCGGTTTTACAGTGAAAACTGCAGGAACTTCAAACCGGCACTAGGAAATAGAATGAGAAACCATGGTAAAAGTTTCCCCTGAAACCCGTTCGCATTGTGGTAGATGAACGAACGTCTCTCCAGATGATCTCTTCTAAGAGATATGTGTTTGTGACAGCTGTCCTTCACCTAGCTGTTTGGGAACACAGAGTTTCTTTTCAGATACAAACTACAATCCATAAATATTTTATGGGGATGTACTATCTCCAAATCTATTTTACAGTGAAAACTGCAGCAACTTCAAACCGGCACTAAGAAATAGACTGAGAAACCAGGGAAAAATTTTCCCCTGAAACCCGTTCACATTGTGGTAGATGAACGAAAGTCTCTCCACGTGATCTCTTCTGAGAGATATGTGTGTGTGAAAGCCGTACTTCACTTATCTTTTTCGGAACACAGATTTTCTTTTCAGTAACAAACTACACTCCATACATATTATATAGGGAGGTAATAGCTTCAAATCTTTTTAAAGTGAAAACTGCAGGAATTTCTAACCGGCACTAGGAAACAGACTGAGAAACCAGAGTAAAAGTTTCTAATGCAACCCGTTCCATTTGTGCTAGATGAACGAATGTCCCTCCAAATGCTCAATTCTGAGAGATAAGTGTGTGTGAACGCCGTCCTTCACCTAGCTTGTTGGGAACACAAAGTTCCTTTTCAGTTGCAAACTAATCTCCATAAATATTTTAAGGGGAGGTACTATCTCCAAATCTATTTTACAGTGAAAACTGCATTAACTTCAAACCGGCACTAGAAAAAATACTGAGAAATCAGAGTAAAAGATTCCCCTGCCACCCGTTCCCTTTGTGCTAGATGAACAAACGTCTCTCCACATGATCTGTTCTGAGAGATATGAGTGTGTGATAGCCGTCCTTCACCTAGCATGTTGGGAACACAGAGTTTCTTTTCAGTTACAAACTACACTCCATATATACTATATGTGGAGGTACTAGCTCCAACTCGGTTTTACAGTGAACACTGCAGGAAATTCAACCCGGATCTAGGAAACAGACTGAGAAACCAGAGTAAAATTTCTCCTGCAACGCGTTCCCTTTGTGCTTGATGAACGAAATACTCTCCCCATATTTAGTTCTGAGAGATAAGTGTGTGTGAAAGCCGTCCTTCACCTAGCTTGTTGGGAAAACAAAGTTTCTTTTCAGTTGCAATGCACGACCCGTATATATTTATTGGGGATGTACTAGTTCCAAATCGGTTTTACAGTGAATTCTGCAGGAACTTCAAACCGGCACTAGGAAACCAACTGTGAAACCAGAGCAAAATTTTCTCCTGCAAGCATTTACCTTTGTGCTGTATGAACGAAAGTCACTCCACATGCTCTGTTCTGGGGGATAAGTGTTTGTGAAAACCGTTGTTCACATAGCTCGTTTGGAACACATAGTTTCTTTTCAGTTACAAACTACATTCCATACATACATATGGGGAGGTACAAGCTGAAACTCGGTTTTACAGTGAAAACTACAGGAACATCAACCCGGCACTAGGAAACAGAATGAGAAACCAGAGTAAAAGGTTTTCCTGCAACGATTTTCCTTTTTGCTTAATCAACGTACTACTCTCCACATGCTCATTTCTGAGACATAAGTGTGTGTGAACGTTGTCCTTCACCTAGCTTGTTGGGAACACTGAGTTCCTTTTCAGTTGCAAAATACACTCCATACATATATATGGGGAGGAAATATCACCAACTCTATTTTACAGTGAAAACTACAGGAACCTCAACCCGGCACTAGGAAACAGACTGAGAAACCAGAGTAATAATTTCCACTGCAACCCGTTCCCATTGCACTAGATGAAAGATCGTCACCCCTCATGCTCTGTTCTGAGAGTTATGTGTGTGTGAAAGCCGTGCTTCATAGCTCGTTGGGAACACAGTTTTTCTTTTCAGTTGCAAACTACACTCCATAAATATATATGGGGATGTACAAGCTCCAACTCGGTTTTAGAGTGAAATCAGCAGGAAATTCAACCCGGCACTAGGAAACAGACTGAAAATCCAGAGTAAAATTTTCTCCTGCAAACCGTTCCATTTGTGCTGGAAAAACGATCGTCTCCCCAAATGTTCTGTTCTGAGAGATAAGTGTGTGTGAAAGCCGAACTTCAACTTGCTTGTTTGGAACACAAAGATTCTTTTCAGTTACAAACTACACTCCATGCATATATATGGGTAGGTACAAGCTCCAACGCGGTTTTACAGTGAACACTGCAGCAACTTCAAACCGACACTAGGAAATAGACTGAGAACCCAGGGCAAAATTTTCCCCTGAGAACCGTTCACATTGTGCTAGATGAACGAAAGTCTCTCCACGTGATCTCTTCTGAGAGATATGTGTGTGTGTAAGCCCTCCTTCACCTAGATTGTTAGGAACACAAAGTTTCATTTCACTTGCAAACTCCACTGCATAAATATATATGGGGAAGTACTAGCTCCAACTCGGTTTTACAGTGAAAACTGTAGGAAATTCAAACCGGCACTAGGAAACAGAATGAGGAACCGGAGAAAAGATTCTCCTGCAACCCGTTCCCTTTGTGCTAGATGAACGAAGGTCTCTAAACATGCTCAGTTCCGAGAGATAAGTGTGTGCAAATGGCAATCTTCACCAAGCTTGTTGGGAACACAAAGTTCCTTTCAGTTGTAAACGCCACTCCATACATATATATGGGGAGGTACAAGCTACAACTCGGTTTTACAGTGAAAACTGCAAGAAACTCAAACCGGCACTAGGAAACAGACTGAGGAACCAGAGTAAAAATTTCCTCTGCAAGTCTTTCCGTTTCTGCTAGATGAACGAACGTCTCTCCAAATTGTCAGTTCTGAGAGATAAGTGTGTGTGAAAGACGTACTTAACCTAGCTTATTGGGAACACAAAGTTTCTTTTCAGCTGCAAACTGCACTCCATACATATATATATGTGAGGTACTATCTCCAACTCGGTTTCACAGTGAAAACTGTAGGAACTTCACACCGGCACTAGGAAACAGACTGAGAAACCAGAGTAAAAGTTTCTCCTGCAAACCGTTCCATTTGTGCTAGATGAACGAAGTTCTCTCCACATGCTCAGTTCTGAGACATAACTGTGTGAGAAAGCCGTCCTTCACCTAGCTTGTTGGGAACACAATATTTCTATGTAGTTGCAAATTCCACTCCATACATATATATGGGGATGTACTAGCTCCAACTCGGTTTTACAGTGAAAACTGCAGGAACTTCAAACCGGCACTAGGAAACAGACTGAGAAACCAGAGTAAAAGTTTCTCCTGCAACCCTTTCCCTTTGTGCTAGATGAACGAACGTCACTCCACATGCTCCGTTCTCAGAAATAAGTGTGTGTGAAAGCCGTACTTCACTTAGCTTGTTGGGAACACATAGGTACTTTTCAGTTGCAAACTCCACTCCATACATATATATGGTGTGGTACTAGTTCCAACAAGGTTTTACAGTGAAAACTGTCGGACTTTCAAACCGCGACTTGGAAACAGACTGAGAAACCGGGATAAAATTTCCCCTGCAAGTCGTTCAGTTTTTGCTAGATTAACAAACGTCTCTCCACATGCTCAGTTCTGAGAGATAATTGTGTGCGAAAGCCGTTCTTCAACTAGCTTGTTGGGAACACAACGCTTCTTTTCAGTTGCAAACTCCACTCCATACGTACTTATGGGTAGGTACAATCTCCAAATCGGGTTTACATGTAAACTGCAGGAAGTCAAACCGGCACTAGGAAACAGAATGAGAATATAAAGTAAAAATTTCTCCTGCATCCTGTTCCATTTGTGCTAGATAATCGAACATGTCTCCACATGCTCAGTTCTGAGAGATATGTGTGTGTGAAAGCCGTCTTTAACAAACTTGTTGGGAACACAAAGTTTCTTTTAAGTTGCAAACTACACTCCGTACATATATATGGGTAGGTACAAGCTCCAACTCAGATTTACAGTGAAAAATGCTGGAATTTCAAACCGGCACTAGGAAACAGACTGAGAAACCAGACTAAAAATTTCTCCTGCAACCCTTTCACTTTTTGCTAGATGAATGAACGTCTCCCCACATGCTCAGTTCTGAGAGATAATGTGTGTGAATGCTGTCCTTCACCTAGCTTGTTGGGAAAACAAAGTTTCTTTTCAGTTGCAAACTAAACTCCATAAATATTTTATGGGGATTTACCAGCTCTAAAACTATTTTACAGTGAAAACTGCATTATCATCCTAACGGCACAAGGAGAATTACTGAGAAACCAGGAAATAGTTTCTCCTGCAATCCTTTCGTTTTGTGCTGGATGAACGAACGTCACTCCACATGCTCATTTCTGAGAGATATATGTGTGTGATAGCCTTAAATCACCTAACTTGTTGGGAACAGAAAATGACTTTTTAGTTGAAAACTACACTCCATACATATATATGGGGCTGTACTAGCTCCAATTCGATTTTTCAGTGAAAACTGCAGGAAATTCAAATCGTCACTTGGAAACAGACTGAGAAACCGGTGAAAAGTTTCATCTGAATACCGTTCCATTTGTGCTAGATGAACGAACGTCTATACACAAGCTAATTTCTGAGAGATAAATGTGTGTGAAAGCCTTCCATCACCTAGATTTTTGGGAACAGAAAGTGTATTTTCAGTTGCAAACTACACTCCAAACATTTGTATGGGGATGTACTAGCTCCAAATCAGTTTTACAGTGAAATCTGTAGGAATTCAAACCGGCACTAGGAAACCAATTAAGAAACAAGAGTAAAATTTTCTCCTGCAAGCCTTTCCTTTGTGCTTGATGAACGAAATAATCTCCACATGCTCAGTTCTGAGAGATATGTGTTTGTGAAAGCTGCCCTTCACCTTGCTTGTTGGGAAAACAAAGTTTCTTTTCAG
Source organism: Camelus ferus (assembly GCF_009834535.1). Taxonomy (NCBI): domain Eukaryota; kingdom Metazoa; phylum Chordata; class Mammalia; order Artiodactyla; family Camelidae; genus Camelus; species Camelus ferus. The sequence goes on along the minus strand of NC_045707.1, from coordinate 65,651,664 downwards.
TTACAAACTACACTCCATAAATATTTTATGGGGATTTTCCAGATCTAAAACTATTTTACAGTGAAAACTGCATTAACTTTCTAACGGTACAAGGAGAAAGACTGAGAAACCAGGAAATAATTTCTCCTGCAAACCTTTCCCTTTGTGCTAGATGAACGAAAGTCTCTCCACATGATCTGTTCTGAGAGATAATTGTGTGTGAAAGCCGTCCTTCACCTAGCTATTTATGAACACAGAGATTCTTTTCAGTTACTAACTACACTCCATTAATATTTTATGTGGAGGTATAAGCTCCAACTCGGTTTTACAGTGAAAACTGCAGGAACTTCAAACCGGCACTAGGAAATAGAAAGAGAAACCATGGTAAAAGTTTCCCCTGAAACCCGTTCGCATTGTGGTAGATGAACGAACGTCTCTCCAGATGATCTCTTCTAAGAGATATGTGTTTGTGACAGCTGTCCTTCACCTAGCTGTTTGGGAACACAGAGTTTCTTTTCAGATACAAACTACAATCCATAAATATTTTATGGGGATGTACTATCTCCAAATCTATTTTACAGTGAAAACTGCAGCAACTTCAAACCGGCACTAAGAAATAGACTGAGAAACCAGGGAAAAATTTTCCCCTGAAACCCGTTCACATTGTGGTAGATGAACGAAAGTCTCTCCACGTGATCTCTTCTGAGAGATATGTGTGTGTGAAAGCCGTACTTCACTTATCTTTTTCGGAACACAGAGTTTATTTTCAGTTACAAACTACACTCCATACATATTATATAGGGAGGTAATAGCTTCAAATCTTTTTAAAGTGAAAACTGCAGGAATTTCTAACCGGCACTAGGAAACAGACTGAGAAACCAGAGTAAAAGTTTCTAATGCAACCCGTTCCATTTGTGCTAGATGAACGAATGTCCCTCCAAATGCTCAATTCTGAGAGATAAGTGTGTGTGAACGCCGTCCTTCACCTAGCTTGTTGGGAACACAAAGTTCCTTTTCAGTTGCAAACTAATCTCCATAAATATTTTAAGGGGAGGTACTATCTCCAAATCTATTTTACAGTGAAAACTGCATTAACTTCAAACCGGCACTAGAAAAAATACTGAGAAATCAGAGTAAAAGATTCCCCTGCCACCCGTTCCCTTTGTGCTAGATGAACAAACGTCTCTCCACATGATCTGTTCTGAGAGATATGAGTGTGTGATAGCCGTCCTTCACCTAGCATGTTGGGAACACAGAGTTCTTTTCAGTTACAAACTACACTCCATATATACTATATGTGGAGGTACTAGCTCCAACTCGGTTTTACAGTGAACACTGCAGGAAATTCAACCCGGATCTAGGAAACAGACTGAGAAACCAGAGTAAAATTTCTCCTGCAACGCGTTCCCTTTGTGCTTGATGAACGAAATACTCTCCCCATATTTAGTTCTGAGAGATAAGTGTGTGTGAAAGCCGTCCTTCACCTAGCTTGTTGGGAAAACAAAGTTTCTTTTCAGTTGCAATGCACGACCCGTATATATTTATTGGGGATGTACTAGTTCCAAATCGGTTTTACAGTGAATTCTGCAGGAACTTCAAACCGGCACTAGGAAACCAACTGTGAAACCAGAGCACAATTTTCTCCTGCAAGCATTTACCTTTGTGCTGTATGAACGAAAGTCACTCCACATGCTCTGTTCTGGGGGATAAGTGTTTGTGAAAACCGTTGTTCACATAGCTCGTTTGGAACACATAGTTTCTTTTCAGTTACAAACTACATTCCATACATACATATGGGGAGGTACAAGCTGAAACTCGGTTTTACAGTGAAAACTACAGGAACATCAACCCGGCACTAGGAAACAGAATGAGAAACCAGAGTAAAAGGTTTTCCTGCAACGATTTTCCTTTTTGCTTAATCAACGTACTACTCTCCACATGCTCATTTCTGAGACATAAGTGTGTGTGAACGTTGTCCTTCACCTAGCTTGTTGGGAACACTGAGTTCCTTTTCAGTTGCAAAATACACTCCATACATATATATGGGGAGGAAATATCACCAACTCTATTTTACAGTGAAAACTACAGGAACCTCAACCCGGCACTAGGAAACAGACTGAGAAACCAGAGTAATAATTTCCACTGCAACCCGTTCCCATTGCACTAGATGAAAGATCGTCACCCCTCATGCTCTGTTCTGAGAGTTATGTGTGTGTGAAAGCCGTGCTTCATAGCTCGTTGGGAACACAGTTTTTCTTTTCAGTTGCAAACTACACTCCATAAATATATATGGGGATGTACAAGCTCCAACTCGGTTTTAGAGTGAAATCAGCAGGAAATTCAACCCGGCACTAGGAAACAGACTGAAAATCCAGAGTAAAATTTTCTCCTGCAAACCGTTCCATTTGTGCTGGAAAAACGATCGTCTCCCCAAATGTTCTGTTCTGAGAGATAAGTGTGTGTGAAAGCCGAACTTCAACTTGCTTGTTTGGAACACAAAGATTCTTTTCAGTTACAAACTACACTCCATGCATATATATGGGTAGGTACAAGCTCCAACGCGGTTTTACAGTGAACACTGCAGCAACTTCAAACCGACACTAGGAAATAGACTGAGAACCCAGGGCAAAATTTTCCCCTGAGAACCGTTCACATTGTGCTAGATGAACGAAAGTCTCTCCACGTGATCTCTTCTGAGAGATATGTGTGTGTGTAAGCCCTCCTTCACCTAGATTGTTAGGAACACAAAGTTTCATTTCACTTGCAAACTCCACTGCATAAATATATATGGGGAAGTACTAGCTCCAACTCGGTTTTACAGTGAAAACTGTAGGAAATTCAAACCGGCACTAGGAAACAGAATGAGGAACCGGAGAAAAGATTCTCCTGCAACCCGTTCCCTTTGTGCTAGATGAACGAAGGTCTCTAAACATGCTCAGTTCCGAGAGATAAGTGTGTGCAAATGGCAATCTTCACCAAGCTTGTTGGGAACACAAAGTTCCTTTCAGTTGTAAACGCCACTCCATACATATATATGGGGAGGTACAAGCTACAACTCGGTTTTACAGTGAAAACTGCAAGAAACTCAAACCGGCACTAGGAAACAGACTGAGGAACCAGAGTAAAATTTCCTCTGCAAGTCTTTCCGTTTCTGCTAGATGAACGAACGTCTCTCCAAATTGTCAGTTCTGAGAGATAAGTGTGTGTGAAAGACGTACTTAACCTAGCTTATTGGGAACACAAAGTTTCTTTTCAGCTGCAAACTGCACTCCATACATATATATATGTGAGGTACTATCTCCAACTCGGTTTCACAGTGAAAACTGTAGGAACTTCACACCGGCACTAGGAAACAGACTGAGAAACCAGAGTAAAAGTTTCTCCTGCAAACCGTTCCATTTGTGCTGGAAAAACGATCGTCTCCCCAAATGTTCTGTTCTGAGAGATAAGTGTGTGTGAAAGCCGAACTTCAACTTGCTTGTTTGGAACACAAAGATTCTTTTCAGTTACAAACTACACTCCATGCATATATATGGGTAGGTACAAGCTCCAACGCGGTTTTACAGTGAACACTGCAGCAACTTCAAACCGACACTAGGAAATAGACTGAGAACCCAGGGCAAAAATTTCCCCTGAGAACCGTTCACATTGTGCTAGATGAACGAAAGTCTCTCCACGTGATCTCTTCTGAGAGATATGTGTGTGTGTAAGCCCTCCTTCACCTAGATTGTTAGGAACACAAAGTTTCATTTCACTTGCAAACTCCACTGCATAAATATATATGGGGAAGTACTAGCTCCAACTCGGTTTTACAGTGAAAACTGTAGGAAATTCAAACCGGCACTAGGAAACAGAATGAGGAACCGGAGAAAAGATTCTCCTGCAACCCGTTCCCTTTGTGCTAGATGAACGAAGGTCTCTAAACATGCTCAGTTCCGAGAGATAAGTGTGTGCAAATGGCAATCTTCACCAAGCTTGTTGGGAACACAAAGTTCCTTTCAGTTGTAAACGCCACTCCATACATATATATGGGGAGGTACAAGCTACAACTCGGTTTTACAGTGAAAACTGCAAGAAACTCAAACCGGCACTAGGAAACAGACTGAGGAACCAGAGTAAAAATTTCCTCTGCAAGTCTTTCCGTTTCTGCTAGATGAACGAACGTCTCTCCAAATTGTCAGTTCTGAGAGATAAGTGTGTGTGAAAGACGTACTTAACCTAGCTTATTGGGAACACAAAGTTTCTTTTCAGCTGCAAACTGCACTCCATACATATATATATGTGAGGTACTATCTCCAACTCGGTTTTCACAGTGAAAACTGTAGGAACTTCACACCGGCACTAGGAAACAGACTGAGAAACCAGAGTAAAAGTTTCTCCTGCAAACCGTTCCATTTGTGCTAGATGAACGAAGTTCTCTCCACATGCTCAGTTCTGAGACATAACTGTGTGAGAAAGCCGTCCTTCACCTAGCTTGTTGGGAACACAATATTTCTATGTAGTTGCAAATTCCACTCCATACATATATATGGGGATGTACTAGCTCCAACTCGGTTTTACAGTGAAAACTGCAGGAACTTCAAACCGGCACTAGGAAACAGACTGAGAAACCAGAGTAAAAGTTTCTCCTGCAACCCTTTCCCTTTGTGCTAGATGAACGAACGTCACTCCACATGCTCCGTTCTCAGAAATAAGTGTGTGTGAAAGCCGTACTTCACTTAGCTTGTTGGGAACACATAGGTACTTTTCAGTTGCAAACTCCACTCCATACATATATATGGTGTGGTACTAGTTCCAACAAGGTTTTACAGTGAAAACTGTCGGACTTTCAAACCGCGACTTGGAAACAGACTGAGAAACCGGGATAAAATTTCCCCTGCAAGTCGTTCAGTTTTTGCTAGATTAACAAACGTCTCTCCACATGCTCAGTTCTGAGAGATAATTGTGTGCGAAAGCCGTTCTTCAACTAGCTTGTTGGGAACACAACGCTTCTTTTCAGTTGCAAACTCCACTCCATACGTACTTATGGGTAGGTACAATCTCCAAATCGGGTTTACATGTAAACTGCAGGAAGTCAAACCGGCACTAGGAAACAGAATGAGAATATAAAGTAAAAATTTCTCCTGCATCCTGTTCCATTTGTGCTAGATAATCGAACATGTCTCCACATGCTCAGTTCTGAGAGATATGTGTGTGTGAAAGCCGTCTTTAACAAACTTGTTGGGAACACAAAGTTTCTTTTAAGTTGCAAACTACACTCCGTACATATATATGGGTAGGTACAAGCTCCAACTCAGATTTACAGTGAAAAATGCTGGAATTTCAAACCGGCACTAGGAAACAGACTGAGAAACCAGACTAAAAATTTCTCCTGCAACCCTTTCACTTTTTGCTAGATGAATGAACGTCTCCCCACATGCTCAGTTCTGAGAGATAATGTGTGTGAATGCTGTCCTTCACCTAGCTTGTTGGGAAACAAAGTTTCTTTTCAGTTGCAAACTAAACTCCATAAATATTTTATGGGGATTTACCAGCTCTAAAACTATTTTACAGTGAAAACTGCATTATCATCCTAACGGCACAAGGAGAATTACTGAGAAACCAGGAAATAGTTTCTCCTGCAATCCTTTCGTTTTGTGCTGGATGAACGAACGTCACTCCACATGCTCATTTCTGAGAGATATATGTGTGTGATAGCCTTAAATCACCTAACTTGTTGGGAACAGAAAATGACTTTTAGTTGAAAACTATACTCCATACATATATATGGGGCTTTGTACTAGCTCCAATTCGATTTTTCAGTGAAAACTGCAGGAAATTCAAATCGTCACTTGGAAACAGACTGAGAAACCGGTGAAAAGTTTCATCTGAATACCGTTCCATTTGTGCTAGATGAACGAACGTCTATACACAAGCTAATTTCTGAGAGATAAATGTGTGTGAAAGCCTTCCATCACCTAGATTTTTGGGAACAGAAAGTGTATTTTCAGTTTGCAAACTACACTCCAAACATTTGTATGGGGATGTACTAGCTCCAAATCAGTTTTACAGTGAAATCTGTAGGAAATTCAAACCGGCACTAGGAAACCAATTAAGAAACAAGAGTAAAATTTTCTCCTGCAAGCCTTTCCTTTGTGCTTGATGACGAAATAATCTCCACATGCTCAGTTCTGAGAGATATGTGTTTGTGAAAGCTGCCCTTCCACCTTGCTTGTTGGGAAAACAAGTTTCTTTTCAGTTACAAACTACACTCCATAAATATTTTATGGGGATTTACCAGATCTAAAACTATTTTACAGTGAAAACTGCATTAACTTTCTAACGGTACAAGGAGAAAGACTGAGAAACCAGGAAATAATTTCTCCTGCAAACCTTTCCCTTTGTGCTAGATGAACGAAAGTCTCTCCACATGATCTGTTCTGAGAGATAATTGTGTGTGAAAGCCGTCCTTCACCTAGCTATTTATGAACACAGAGATTCTTTTCAGTTACTAACTACACTCCATTAATATTTTATGTGGAGGTATAAGCTCCAACTCGGTTTTACAGTGAAAACTGCAGGAACTTCAAACCGGCACTAGGAAATAGAAAGAGAAACCATGGTAAAAGTTTCCCCTGAAACCCGTTCGCATTGTGGTAGATGAACGAACGTCTCTCCAGATGATCTCTTCTAAGAGATATGTGTTTGTGACAGCTGTCCTTCACCTAGCTGTTTGGGAACACAGAGTTTCTTTTCAGATACAAACTACAATCCATAAATATTTTATGGGGATGTACTATCTCCAAATCTATTTTACAGTGAAAACTGCATTAACTTCAAACCGGCACTAGAAAAATTACTGAGAAACCAGAGAAAAAGATTCCCCTGCCACCCGTTCCCTTTGTGCTAGATGAACAAACGTCTCTCCACATGATCTGTTCTGAGAGATATGAGTGTGTGAAAGCCGTCCTTCACCTAGCATGTTGGGAACACAGAGTTTCTTTTCAGTTACAAACTACACTCCATATATACTATATGTGGAGGTACTAGCTCCAACTCGGTTTTACAGTGAACACTGCAGCAACTTCAAACCGGCACTAAGAAATACACTGAGAAACCACGGGAAAAATTTTCCCCTGAAACCCGTTCACATTGTGCTAGATGAACGAAAGTCTCTCCACGTGATCTCTTCTGAGAGATATGTGTGTGTGAAGCCGTACTTCAATATCTTTTTCGGAACACAGAGTTTCTTTTCAGTTACAAACTACACTCCATACATATTATATAGGGAGGTAATAGCTTCAAATCTTTTTTACAGTGAAAACTGCAGGAATTTCTAACCGGCACTAGGAAACAGACTGAGAAACCAGAGTAAAAGTTTCTAATGCAAACCGTTCCATTGTGCTAGATGAACGAATGTCCCTCCAAATGCTCAATTCTGAGAGATAAGTGTGTGTGAACGCCGTCCTTCACCTAGCTTGTTGGGAACACAAAGTTTTCTTTCAGTTGCAAACTAATCTCCATAAATATTTTAAGGGGAGGTACTATCTACCAAATCTATTTTTACAGTGAAAACTGCATTAACTTCAAACCGGCACTAGGAAAAATACTGAGAAACCAGAGTAAAGTTTCCCCTGCAAACCCGTTCCCATTGTGCTAGATGAACGAACGTCTATACCCATGCTCAATTCTGAGGGATAAATGTGTGCAAAAGCCGTCATTCACCTAGATTGTTGGGAACACAGAGTTTCTTTTCAGTTGCAAATATTACTCCAAACATATATATGGGGATGTTACTAGCCCAAAATCGGTTTTTACAGTGAAATCTGCAGGAAATTCAAACCGTCACTAGGAAACAGACTGAGAAACCAGAGTAAAGTTTTCTCTGCAACCCATTCCCTTTGTGCTAGATGAAAAATTGTATCTCCATATGCTCAATTCTGGGAGCTAAGTGTGTTTGAAGCTGTCCTTCACCTAGCTTGCTATGAACACAAATTTCTTTTCACTTGCAAACTACACTCATACATATATAGGGTATGTACAAGCTGAAAACTCAGTTTACAGTTGAACAATGCAGGAACTTCAACCGGGGCACTAGGAAACAGACTGAAAAACCAGAGTAATAGTTTCACTTGTAACCCTTTTTTTGGTTCTTGATGAACGAACTACTCTCCTCAAGCTCTATTCAGAGAGATAAGTGTGTGTTGTAAGCTGTACATCACCTAGCTTGTTGGGAAATCAAAGATTATTTCAGTTGCAAAACTACACTCCATACATTTTTATAAGGGTGAGTGACAAGCTCCAACTCGGTTTTACAGTTGAACATTGCAGGAAATATAAACTGCGAACTAAGAACAGACAGAGAACCATGAGAAAATGTTTTCTCACTGCAAACCTTTTCCCTTTATGCTAGATGAACGAATGTCTATCCACATGCTCAGTTCTGAGAGATAGGTGTGAGTGAAAGCCGTCCTTCACCTTGCTTGTTGGGAACACAAAGATTCTTTTCACTTGCAAACTACACTCCATAAATACCATATGGGGAGATACATGCTGCAACTCTGTTTTACAATGAAAACTGCAGGAATATTCAACCCGGATCTAGGAAACAGACTGAGAAACCAGAGTAAATTTCTCCTGCAACTCGTTCCCTTTGTGCTTGATGAACGAAATACTCTCCCCTAATTTAGTTCTGAGAGATAAGGGTGTGTGAAAGCCGTCCTTCACCTAGCTTGTTGGGAAAACCAAAGTTTCTTTTCAGTTTGCAATGCACGACCCGTATATATTTATTGGGATGTACTAGTTCCAAATCGGTTTACAGTGATTCTGCAGGAACTTCAAACCGGCACTAGGAAACCAACTGTGAAACCAGAGCAAAATTTCTCCTGCAAGCATTTACCTTTGTGCTGTATGAACGAAGTCACTCCACATGCTCTGTTCTGGGGATAAGTGTTTGTGAAAACCGTTGTTCACATAGCTCGTTTGGAACACATAGTTTCTTTTCAGTTACAACTACATTCCATACATACATATGGGGAGGGTACAAGCTGAACTCGGTTTACAGTGAAAACTACAAGGAACATCAACCCGGCACTAGGAAACAGAATGAGAAACCAGAGTAAAAGGTTTTCCTGCAACGATTTTCCTTTTTGCTTATCAACGTACTACTCTCCACATGCTCATTTCTGAGACATAAGTGTGTGTGAACGTTGTCCTTCACCTAGCTTGTTGGGAACACTGAGTTCCTTTCAGTTGCAAATACACTCCATACATATATATGGGGAGGAAATATCACCAACTCTATTTTACAGTGAAAACTACAGGAACCTCAACCCGGCACTAGGAAACAGACTGAGAAACCAGAGTAATAATTTCCACTGCAACCCGTTCCCATTGCACTAGATGAAAGATCGTCACCCCTCATGCTCTGTTCTGAGAGTTATGTGTGTGTGAAAGCCGTGCTTCATAGCTCGTTGGGAACACAGTTTTCTTTTCAGTTGCAAACTACACTCCATAAATATATATGGGGATGTACAAGCTCCAACTTCGGTTTTAGAGTGAAATCAGCAGGAAATTCAACCCGGCACTAGGAAACAGACTGAAAATCCAGAGTAAAAATTTTCTCCTGCAAACCGTTCCATTTGTGCTGGAAAAACGAGTCGTCTCCCCAAATGTTCTGTTCTGAGAGATAAGTGTGTGTGAAAGCCGAACTTCAACTTGCTTGTTTGGAACACAAAGATTCTTTTCAGTTACAAACTACACTCCATGCATATATATGGGTAGGTACAAGCTCCAACGCGGTTTTACAGTGAACACTGCAGCAACTTCAAACCGACACTAGGAAATAGACTGAGAACCCAGGGCAAAATTTCCCCTGAGAACCGTTCACATTGTGCTAGATGAACGAAAGTCTCTCCACGTGATCTCTGTCTGAGAGATATGTGTGTGTGTAAGACCCTCCTTCACCTAGATTGTTAGGAACACAAGTTTTCATTTCACTTGCAAACTCCACTGCATAAAATTATATTGGGGAAGTACTAGCTCCAAACTCGGTTTTACAGTGAAAACTGTAGGAAATTCAAACCGCACTAGGAAACAGAATGAGGAACCGGAGAAAAGATTCTCCTGCAACCCGTTCCCTTTGTGCTAGATGAACGAAGGTCTCTAAACATGCTCAGTTTCCGAGAGATAAGTGTGTGCAAATGGCAATCTTCACCAAGCTTGTTGGGAACACAAAGTTCCTTTCAGTTTGTAAAGCCACTCCATACATATATATGGGGAGGTACAAGCTACAACTCGGTTTTACAGGTGAAAACTGCAAGAAACTCAAACCGCACTAGGAAACAGACTGAGAAACCAGAGTAAAAATTTGCCTCTGCAAGTCTTTCCGTTTCTGCTAGATGAACGAACGTCTCTCCAAATTGTCAGTTCTGAGAGATAGTGTGGTGTGGAAAGACGTACTTAACCTAGCTTATTGGGAACACAAAGTTTCTTTTCAGCGGCAAACTGCACGCCATACCTATATGATATGTGAGGTACTAATATCCAACTCGGTTTCACAGTGAAAACTGTAGGAAACTTCACACCGGCAACTAGGAAACAACTGACTGAAAACCAGAGTAAAAGTTTCCTCCTGCAAACCGTGTCCATTTGGTTGCTAGATGAACGAAGTTCTCTCCAGCATGCTCCATTTCCTGAGACATAACTGTGTGGAGAAAGCCGTCCTTCACCTAGCTTGTTGGGAACACAATATTTCTACTGTAGTTGCAAATTCCACTCCATACATATATATGGGGATGTACTAGCTCCAACTCGGTTTTACAGTGAAAACTGCAGGAACTTCACACCGGCACTAGGAAACAGACTGAGAAACCAGAGTAAAAGTTTCTCCTGCAACCCTTTCCCTTTGTGCTAGATGAACGAACGTCACTCCACATGCTCCGTTCTCAGAAATAAGTGTGTGTGAAAGCCGTACTTCACTTAGCTTGTTGGGAACACATAGGTACTTTTCAGTTGCAAACTCCACTCCATACATATATATGGTGTGGTACTAGTTCCAACAAGGTTTTACAGTGAAAACTGTCGGACTTTCAAACCGCGACTTGGAAACAGACTGAGAAACCGGGATAAAATTTCCCCTGCAAGTCGTTCAGTTTTTGCTAGATTAACAAACGTCTCTCCACATGCTCAGTTCTGAGAGATAATTGTGTGCGAAAGCCGTTCTTCAACTAGCTTGTTGGGAACACAACGCTTCTTTTCAGTTGCAAACTCCACTCCATACGTACTTATGGGTAGGTACAATCTCCAAATCGGGTTTACATGTAAACTGCAGGAAGTCAAACCGGCACTAGGAAACAGAATGAGAATATAAAGTAAAAATTTCTCCTGCATCCTGTTCCATTTGTGCTAGATAATCGAACATGTCTCCACATGCTCAGTTCTGAGAGATATGTGTGTGTGAAAGCCGTCTTTAACAAACTTGTTGGGAACACAAAGTTTCTTTTAAGTTGCAAACTACACTCCGTACATATATATGGGTAGGTACAAGCTCCAACTCAGATTTACAGTGAAAAATGCTGGAATTTCAAACCGGCACTAGGAAACAGACTGAGAAACCAGACTAAAAATTTCTCCTGCAACCCTTTCACTTTTTGCTAGATGAATGAACGTCTCCCCACATGCTCAGTTCTGAGAGATAATGTGTGTGAATGCTGCCCTTCACCTAGCTTGTTGGGAAAACAAAGTTTCTTTTCAGTTGCAAACTAAACTCCATAAATATTTTATGGGGATTTACCAGCTCTAAAACTATTTTACAGTGAAAACTGCATTATCATCCTAACGGCACAAGGAGAATTACTGAGAAACCAGGAAATAGTTTCTCCTGCAATCCTATCGTTTTGTGCTGGATGAACGAACGTCTCTCCACATAATCTGTTCTGAGAGATAAGTGTGTGTGAAAGCCGTCCTTCACCTAGCTTTTTGGGAACACCAAGATCCTTTTCAGTTACTAACAACACTCCATTCATTTTATATGGGGATGTATTAGCTCCAACTCGGTTTTACAGTGAAAACTGCAGGAACATCAAACCGGCACTAGGAAATACACTGAGAAACAAGGGTAAAAGTTTCCGCTGAAACCCGTTCGCATTGTGCTAGATGAACGAACGTCACTCCACATGCTCATTTCTGAGAGATATTTGTGTGTGAAAGCCTTCCCTCACCTAGCATGTTTGGAACATAAAATGTCTTATTAGTTGCAAACTACACTCCATACATATATATATGGAGGTACTAGCTCCAATTCGTTTTTTCAGTGATAACTGCAGAACTTCAACCCGACACTAGGAAACAGACTGAGAAAACGGATTAAAAGAATCTTCTGCATAAATTTCCCTTTGTGCTAGATGAACGAACTTCTATCCACAAGCTAATTTCTGAGAGATAAATGTGTGTGAAAGCATTCCATCACCTAGCTTGTTGGGAACAGAAAGTGTATTTTTAGTTGCAATAATAAGTCCATACATATATATGGGGAGTTGTAGCTCCAATTCGGTTTTTCAGTGAAAACTGCATGATCTTCAACCGGCACTAGGAAACAGACTGAGAAATCAGAGTAAAAGCTTCTTCTGCATACCGTTCCCTTGGTGCTAGATGAATGAACGTCTATCCACATGCTCACTTCTTAGAGATAAGTGTGTGTGAAATCCGTCTTTCACCTAGATTGTTGGGAACACAGAGTTACTTTTCAGTTGCAAACTACACTCCAAATATTTATATGGGGATGTACTAGCTCCAAATCAGTTTTACAGTGAAATCTGTAGGAAATTCAAACCAGCACTAGGAAACCAATTGAGAAACAAGAGTAAGATTTTCTCCTGCAAGCCTTTCCCTTTGTGCTTGATGAACAAAATAGTATTCTGAGAGATAAGTGAGTGTGAAAGCTGTCCTTCACCTAACTTGTTGGGAAAACAAAGCTTCTTTTCAGTTGTAAACTAAACTCCATAAATATTTTATGGGGATTTACCAGCTCTAAAATTATTTTACAGTGAAAATTGAATTAACTTCCTAACGGTAGAAGGAGAAATACTGAGACACCAGGAAATAGTTTCTCCTGCATTCCTTTCCCTTTGTGCTAGATGAATGAAAGTCTCTCCACATGATCTGTTCTGAGAGATAAGTGTGTGTGAAAGCCGTCCTTCACCTAGATTTTTATGAACACAGGGATTTTTTCAGTTACTAACTACACTCCATTCATATTATATGGGGATGTATAA